>NC_048915.1:5545149-5581971 GCF_011077185.1 Oxyura jamaicensis
GGGGTGGTGGATGGGGCGTGTATGGGGGTGTATTGGGGGTTTAGGCAAGGGTAATAAAAAATTAAAGCGAAAAAAAGGCAAAAGAAAAACCACGAATTTGGTTGCAGAGCCCGGACTGAGGTCCGGGGGTGGGAGCTCGGCGACCTCCGATGTCGGGGGGATAAGCCCCTGTGCGTGGTGCTGGCGGTGGGGGATTAGGGGGGCTGGGGGTGACCGCGAGGGGGGACACGAAGGGACGCGGGGGGGACACGAAGGGACACCGGGGGTCACCTGCCAGGGGACCCATGCAGCCGTGTGCCTCCTTCCCCCCGGTGCTGGGGGCTGTCGGTGTTGGTGTCCCTGAAGGCAGAGAGGTGGCACAGCCCCGACTCATCCCCCTGCGATGCAGGCGCCTTCCTGTAGCTTGCTGTTGGGGAAGCAGAGCGTTTCCCGTAGCAGAAGGGTTAAGGGTATGCCCGTGCCTATTTAAAATCCCATCTTAATGAGCTCTTCTAATGGTTTGGAGGTCGGGACTTGAAGCTTGTCTCCCAACAGCCCCAATAAATGAGCTCCAGGAGCCGGGTCTCAGTGTCCATCGGTGTCCAGGAGCTGCAGTGTGACCTCTAAAAGCTGCTGAGTGCTGAACAGCCTTAAAATGGTGCTGTGAAGCTGTGCCCTCAGCTGCTGTGCCTCACCTGCCGCCTCTGACACCCTCCTGCTCCCCGTAAGGGGCTCCCAGCAGACTGTCGGGGGGAAGCCCCAAAAGCAGTACCCTGGTAGTAGCAGTTTGCTTTGGCAGCCCCTCACACCTCCACCTGGCTCTGCTCGACCACGCAGGTTGGTCACAGCCTTGCTGGCAGGGAGCTGAACGTTACTGCCTGCAAATCTCTTATCTTGTGGCTCCTAATGCCAGCACCAAGGGCACAAATAGCTGTCTTATCTCGTCTTCTGAGGCATGAGACAGTAATGTACACAGCATGGAAACGTTCTCATCACGGCTCCCGGTTACTCATCGTGGTACTGTTGCGTAGCTGCTCCTGTTGACGGTGTGTCCTGGAAATGCAGTATTCCTGACACTAATTCTTAAGTCAAAGTGTACAGTTAAGCCTTACCACCGAAGCCTTAAGCTGCTTGTGTCTGGGAAAACACCTGAGACCTGTCTGGAGGAATAGGCTGCAGTTGTGCTGAGTCCTGCCTGGTAAAATAATTTTCCACTATCCTAATGAGACTCGTGGAGATGTGAGCTCTCACTCTGGAGAGCTCCTGCCATGGCAGGGTTTGCCCAGCCAGCTCTCCAGCCGGGTGCTAGCCAAGGCTTGGTGTTTGGGGCTTCTGTTGTGGCTTCCTGTGGCTTGCAGCAGCGGCGAGGAAGGTCTGATGTTAGTGCTCGCTGCTGCAGTGTGCTTGTGCAGAGCAAAGAGCACGTTTCATTTGATATACAGCTTAATAACTACAGCTCCGTGCAGGTCTGCACTAATGAGACCACGTGGCACTTGCTGGCTCCAGATGGTTTTCCTCAACGTTTCCAGTGCTACCTGGAAGAATGGCTGTGCTTCTGTGCAGTTGGCTGTTTTATGGCTTTGGGCAACTGCAACTCTGGCTGTGCCAGCTGAGGTTTGAGCGGGATGTGTGTATTTGGAGATCCTGATGTCCAAAATCATCATCTTTCTTGCAGAAGTTCAACTTTTCACATGCGAGGCCTTGCAATACACTTCAAGCAGGCTTCGTGCCCTTGATTAGCTGCAGATGTTGGTGCTGCAGCTCCGTGTTGGGAGCAGGCATTCTCCAAGGTCGCCACTGGAACTGGGTCGCTTCGTTAATGGTGCTGGGGGGTGGCTGGAGGCAGGTGGCACTTCTTGCCTGCTCCCTCCTTTGTCAGACAGCTCACGTTCAAGGTCATGAGGATCTCTGCAAGTCTCAACAAAGCTGAGGGCAGAGTCAGAACCTGGCGGCTCCCCCAGCACCTGTGAAGGCAGTCCTACAATAAAACACTGGCTTTTGACTGTTTTTATGCCGAACTTACCGGATCTGTAGTGTTTGCTGCTTGATCTGCGTGTTTCAAAGCTAGCATGACACATAAGCAGAGCCTGTTCAGATGCCACCCACACTTCCATTATGCCTGTTCCCAATGACCTAACTGCTTGCTGGGTTTCATTACTGTATTTCTTCTTCTATATACAGAACTAAATGAGATTTCGGTACCTGCAGGTGTCAGCTGCAGTAACTGCATGTACCCACCTGATTTCGTACCTCTACAGAGACCTCAGCATCAGTCTGGGCCCTTCTCCCCTCATGTGTTTGGGATTTGAGTAACTTCCTCTGCACACATTACTCCTTCCAAGGCTTTGCTTCTGCGCAGCTGTCCTGTAAGAGCCACGCAGTAACAGTGAAAGGAGAAGTGTGAGCACAGCGGCTTCCATCAGGGCTTCACACAGCTGCCCATGGCCAGGTCCAAGTTGTTGGAGGCAAAAAAAAAAAAAGAGAGAGGGAAACTGGGAAAACAAGCTCAGGGTGGCTTGCTTCAGCAACAACAAACACTGCGCAGTGCTTCGAGGCTCTTGTTTTGGAGGAAGTGGGCAAGATCTCTGCCCCGCTTCTTCCTCTTTCCATTGCAAAGCTTCTGTCAGTGTTAGCTGCGGGTAAAGTGGGTGGTCTGATCAGAGAGAATGGAGAGGTAGTGTGACCTGTGCTGAAGCAGGGCATGGCTAGACTTCTGGCAGCTGAGCTTGAGTGAAGACTTCAGTGTATATGAGAAGGGCCTTCCAGTTCCTGAACAACCAGCCTTGATCTCAGTGGCGACCTTTAGGACATCGTCTGGCAATGCCAGGCACAAACAAAACAGATTTATTCTTGCAAGCACTATCAAAGGTTTTCACGTGATGCTATCAGGATACTAATTGTAATGATCGAAGCAGTGCTGCTGCGTGGAGTCCTAGCACCACCTGCGATGGCACAGCTCCCCTCGGGACTACCCAGCGTAGTTAAGGTGGAAGGCTGGATGTCTACGCTAAAAGCTGGGGGGACCAAGTTATCATAACCCGCTTTATTTGAAGGCCTTTGCTGCTGTATGAGTTGCTGGAGTGCAATGCCTGAAAAGAGAAATGAGCTGTTGGTGAGTGGGATCCTTTCTATCGGTGCATTTATCATGGCAGGGGCCCTTCTGAGAGCAGTTGGGGTTGCACGTGTGTAAGATGTCAGGGCTGTCAGGCAGTTTGACTGCACGGACTGTCTGTCAGAAGCCAGGCTACCAAATGCCAGCGTGAGCCCGGAGGCTGGAGCTGTGACGCAGGTGCAGGAGGGATGTGGTGTAATCAGGAAAATTGGTCTTGACCTCAGATGTCTTCCAGTAAGTGGAAACAGTCCTGTGTTGAGTAATACTTAAATTAACTGGAGTCGTCTCTGTGTTTTTGACTTTAAAGCTCTGTGCTGGACCTGTGCAACATACAGCTAATTCTGTTTGATTTTCTCCTTCTCCCAAACTGTTCCCCTCTGCTCTTCCAGTCCTATCTATCCAACAGGCTCCTTGGACCCGGTTTCGTTGGAACCAGAACCAGTTCCTCCAGGGAGCACCAGCGAGGACTGCTCTAGCTGTTCATCACTTAAGGTTGCCCCGTGCTCCTCCTGGTTTGTCTGACTCTTCCCTCCGTCCCTTGTGTCTTGTGAGAGCTGTGGGTTCCATGTCAAAATCAACCCCTTCTTGTAACCTGAGTGGTTTGATGGAAAGCTGTTTGTTCCTGAACACAACCTGAACCCTGATCTAATTCTTCAAGTAGCTCTTTCTGAAAGAGGGGCGGAACTTGACAATTACCTGTGAAGAGGTAGTTAAGTACTGGATGGGGTAGGAAGCGGTTGGCAAACAGGAAGAGTGGGATAAGAAGCTTGTGGCTACAGCAGGTATGCTTCAGGAAGGGTGACCTCCAGTAAAATGGGGTTTAGTCATATTGCAGTTGGTTTAATCCAGCCAAACTAGTACTAATATGAAGCACGTTGCTAATATTCAACATAAAATCTGCTGTGACTCAAATCCTCCGTCAGCAGAGGAAAGCTATTGAATCACAGGGGACTTCTCGGTAAAAGCAACATGAAGAGTAACTTAAATACTTGTCTAAGACAATTGTGTGATGAAAAATCATTGGGGGAAAACTGAGCAGTGGATAGTGATGCACACTGTTTGCCTGCAGTCAGCTTCAAAAATCAGAGCTATAGGTCTAAAGCTTCTCACTTTGCCTTAGAAAATCTTGCATTAGAGAAGTTCACTTAATGGAAGCTTTCCTGAAGGGGTTCATATATCTTTGAATACTCATTTTAATTCTTAGCTGTGGTCATAATATTCTGCAGTTATCTTAACAAATGCTGCTGCTTTTGCAGTGTTCTCCTGTAGAACACTGGGCTGAGAAGAGGATGGTCTTGTGCATAAAGCAGCACTGGCTTCAAGTGAGTATGAGTGCCCACCGAAATGAACTTTGCCCATGAGGCTTGCTTTATCCTTCAGTGATCTTTGTCCTGGGGGGTCTGAGTGGTGCTGCCCTGGTGGGGGACCCTGCCTGCGAGGGAACCCAGCTCAAAGTGGGAGCCTGACCCCTGTGCTCACCTGCGTGAGGAGGTAGGTTGCTGTAACTTCCCATCCAAGCTGTCCACCTGGCAAAGGGCATCCTCCTTTTGAGGGGGACTTACTCTGGAACTGGCTTTTGATTAGTAAAGAGCTACTCGAAGAAATCCTTTAAGAAAAGATATGCAGAGCTGAGTCACAGAGATGCAAGTCTCTACATCTGACAGAAATAGATAACAAAGATAATCCTCTGAGTGGAGGGCATCTTGGCAAACCGTGTCTATTTTAATGCTGTTGTTGTTCTCTACCAGCTATATCGACCCATCTGTGGAGAGCCAAAGTGTGGTGAGTGGCTGCTGCAGCAAAGGGTGTAAATTAAGGGTCCAAAAATGCCATGTGATTCTCCAGTCATAGCTGCAACTTCAGTGGAAGTTTGTTCCTATAGTAACTGCCAGATAAATTATATAAGGTAGCAAACACACTCGGGAGCTTGTGCCAGCCTCTTCAGAAAATGCCTCTGGTATAAAGGTAACTCATCTTCCGAAATACAAGTAGGCTATCAAAACAAGCTAGAGAAGCAAGAATAGCTGCATGTAGTCCTCCTCAGGTCGGTGCAGAATAGTGATTACTTTGTGTGTCCCAGGAAATCTAGGGCAGAAAACCTTGAGCTTTTGAGAGAGACTGTCTTGGATCAGAGCTTCCTTTGACTGTGAAGCTGGATTTGCCTGTGCTGTTTGGCCTTTCAGTGCCCTGGTAAACTGCTTACCTCTGCTATTGTCAAACTGTACATTTCCATGCTGGCCAGATTATGCCCTTTTGTTATCAAGTCTTTTTTGGTGACCGTTTTTTTTTTGGTGATGGATAGTGGAGTTCATTTCTAGAACAGGTTCTCATTGTAGCAAAAAGTGGCCCAGAAGATGACTGCTAGGTCAGGAGCTACAGTAAGGGCTTTGACTCCAGATCTCCAAATGCAAATCTTCAACTTAAGGTTAGAAGATGGGATCCATGTAATGTAATAAATTAGTTAATGTAACAAATTAATAATTAATGTTAAAAAAAGAATTACAGCTGCATGAGTAGACTTGATGGTAGAAAGATTTGAAGCTGAATTTTGATGGTGCAAAGTATGAATTTCTGTCCTGCTGCTCTGTTTATACATGCACTTGGGCATGGGGCTGGCATTTACTACCTTTTTTTTTTTTATCATTTCATGGTGATTCAAGCCTCCTTGAAATAAAGCTGTTGCTTTTACACTAGCAACTCCTAGGCTGACCTGTGTGTGGCTTTGGCCAGACCCCAGTGACCAGCCATTTATTATCAAGTCTAGGGAACACTGGTGTTCTTTGATGTTGACCTCCACAGAAAGCATAGGGTGCCATGGGACTTCACTGATTTTATATATCCTTAGGTGGTGTTGCCATCAGTGTTGGTAATGTTAACCAGTTGTCTAGCATAGATTCTTAGTATAGCATCTGCTTGAAATTGTTGCTTTCATGGTTTATCTACCGAAGCAATAAACATCCCTTCCTTAAAACAGCAGGAAGGACCCACCCTGCTGTTCACAGCATCCATTTCAATTTCCTCTGCTTTGCTCTGCGCCTGTATCGTCACAGCACCTCTTCAGAGAGCAAGATGGTAACAACGATAAGACTTGGGTTGAAATCTTCTGCTGCAGGCTTACCACTACTCATTGTTAGATCTGGTGTTCTGGGAACAACAGGTCAAATTCTGCGATGTGACTGCCTTCAAAGCCACCAGGCACTTGGGCAGTAGGCATTTTGGGTAAACTGCAGAGGCTTCATAACCTGCTCTGCAGAAAACGGAGCCAGCAGCAGTCTGCTTGATCTGAGTTGGCCAGTAAGGTGCCTGCTGTAAACATTGTGGTTTGGGGAAACAGTACATGGTTGCTGATAACATAGCTAAGAAGAATTTAAAGGCAAAGCTCCAAGCTGTTGTCTGGAGCAATAATCTCAACCACTGTGGATGCCTCTGGCTCTTCCATTTTCATGCAAAGAATGGTTAAGGCCTGTAGTTACTGCAGCAATCCTTTATTTGGAAAAACAAACACCAAAAAAAGGCCACTAACTTGCATGTATTAATAGCTACCTGGCATAATCAAGAGATCTTGAAGTTGAGTTTAACTGTCTCTTTCACTTGCCAGCAGAGTTTACCTTGTTTTCCCCAGATAATCTGAACACTTGATTGCAGAACAGACATCTACAGTCGAGAGGAGAGGAAGCTGTTTTGTAACACAGCTTTTGTCATAGCTTCTCTATGAATGGAATGAATTTCAGTAAGTCATTAAGCAATCCCTTTCCAGAATAAGGAAACCACAAGTCAAAGGAAGCTCTTGGATACTTGGCTGTTTCCTCATTTGGCTCTGCAAAAACTAGGGCTTTTCAACTTTGACTCGATGAGAAATTTCCAAGTGCTGGTGAAGGCTTGTAGGAGAGGATGTGGATGTCATCTCGCTGGGACTACCCCTCTCCAAGGAGCTTTTCCCACATCCCCTTTCCCTGTGTGTGCAGAGAGGGTGGTTGTACCATGCTGGAGCTCAACACATGTAGTAGTGTTAGCTGGGATCAATGGGCCTGGCAGGCACACTTCCCAGTTACAGCTGGGCTTTTGCTGGATCGCCTGCAAGTCAAATGATTGTTTGCACTAAGAATATTTCATTAGGCTTTGAATAGCTGTGTGCTCTCCTTCCTGCCTGTGAAAGCATCTATTTTTCCCCTGACCCCCTCCCTTCTCAAAAGAGCAGTGGCTTTGCAGCCAATTTCTGTTTTATTTTTAAATGCTTTCTGGAGGGTTATTAGTGAAGAAACTTGCACAAGTAGCTTGAGCCAAAATGTAATGTCTGAATAAAGGATGAGGAGTGAATCCCCTTGGGATCCCTCAATGGATCCCTCGATCACTCCAGGGTGTGAACTTTCAGCAAGTGGCTACAGTGTGATGTGTACTAGCCAGGCTGGACTTGGGCTTTAAAGGGAATTGAGAGCTTTTTCACCAAGGGCAGATGATTCAGACAGTCCTTTTAGGCATTAATGTTTCAGTTGTGGGTGCTAACTTAAGCTGGTATGGGCAGCTTGGTATGCAGTGTTTATTTTGACATGCTGGGATATAAAACAGGCCATGAAACCAGCTCATGGAGGCACTGACTGGGCAGCAGGGTTTCTCACATATAGCTCTCTAGTCTGTTCTGGATACAGGTGCATCTCTCTTTAGAAATGCCCTGTCAGGCATTCAGTACAGCTTTCTTAAATGACAGCTGACTGGGATCTCTCTGCAACCATTCCCAGGCTAGGAATATACCCAAAGGTGGTCTTGTCTAGCCTTAACATTGTGCTAGAACTGAGTGCACAGCCAAGCGCTTGAATCTGCTTTGATTAGTAGCTGATTCTTCTTCAAAACTGCTTTTTCCTCTTGTTCATCTGCAAATGGCATTCTCCAGGAAGCATTTTGCATATCTGAGGCACTGCGCAGGGGCACGAGATGATTAATCAGAACCAAGCAAGTGATGCCCAGCTCTGGTTAGTGCCAAGGAACTTGCTTTAATTTCCATGGATGTTAAAATTTGGTATAATACTGAAACGACCGAGTGCAGCATCAGGCTTGCATGTCTGATGCTGGTTGTCGTTGCAGCAAACTTTAGTTTTGCATATGGAAAGTGAGTTTTCATTTGGGCCTCAAGCTCTAAAGCCATCTGGTAGCTGTGTGGATGCCAGCCTAAAGGGAACTATTTTTATGATGTTAGTGAGTGTATTCATGCAAGGACCAATTTATTTCATGTTTCTTTCTACTGGTTTAATAAGCCAAATGCTTCTGTGAGCTGTGCCTTAAAAACCTTTAGTCTGTGAGGGCTCAATTTTTGTGATTCAATGAACCTGGAGGGCAGAATGCTCCCTGTGGTGTCCTGGGCCCTCCCGAGTGTCCGAAGGCCTCAGGGAGAGATGAGGCCTCTGGCGGCTCCAGCAGTGCTGGTGAATGCTGGTGGTGTTCTCTCAAGTGGCTTACTGATCTAAAAGGCGTTTTTCCTCTGAGAAATTATGCCTTTGGCTTTTACAGAAGTGCTGTGCCTCTTCTGTCAGTGCCCAGTTGCTTTAACTGCCGTGCAGTTTTCAGCTCGGTTTAGTTTTCGGGAAGCTGAGTGCTGTAACATATGACTGAACTCGCTTCTGTAAATACCTTCACCTGGGGCTTTTTGCAAGTCAGTCACCTTGAAAATAGCATGTGAAACCGTGGGGAAATGACTGCACAAAAATCTCCCCTGCCAGATTTCTCTGGGTGCTTCCTCATGAGATTTCTAGAGTGAGCTCCTTCGCTGCGGCCTCAGAAGGGGGAAGTGGGAGCCTTGTTTACATCAGCACCAAAGCCGGCCTTCCCCTCGCCCTTGAGACTAAACACTTCATGAGAAACAAAGTGGTAAAAACATTGTTTTGGCTGTAAGGTCTGGGGCACTAGGTAGTGGAGCTGAAGGCCCAGTAAGGGTATGCATGTGGCTGGGTTGGTGCCCCTAATCTGGGCTGACCAGGGCCCCTGGGGCTTCTCCCACCGCTTCCTCGGCAGCCTGGCCAGCACCAGCCATCTCGTGTGGGGTACCCCTGCCTCCAGCAACAGCCCTGTAACCTTCCCCACTGCCTGGGGCACCAAGTGGTAGTTTCAACCAGCATGGAGCTATATGGGCTCTGATAGCTGGGCAAACTTCATTTGCCTCATTGCTGCTGCTCGCTCTGCTCATCACTGATTATTCAGGAGCTCCTCTCGCCTGTTGCGTGTGGTCTCGCTGTGTCAACCTTCTGCTGCTGACTCTTGTGCAGCTGCTTATCTTAAAGCAGCTTTTTACTCTGGAGGGGTGTAGCTATGTCTTGTTCCTCTTTGAGAGACCTCAGGCAGTGTTTCAGAGCTGTTCAAGTACCTGCTGCACACCCACATGTCCGTGAGCAGACTGCTCAACTTGTGGGGTCACCACCTTCCTCCTGGCTCAGGCCACAGGAACAGCCCCACATCGCCAAACTTCTGACCTCTCTTCTGCTCTGTTGATCTCAGGTCCTCCTCATGGCACTTCTTGGCACTGCAAGTACTGCTGGAACAGCCCTCACAGAGGAGAACCACCTTTCATTGTGTAATATCTGCATTTACCACCAAGTGCTAGCTGCTAGGAGGCTTTCAGAAATCCTCTGTTTAAATGTTCGCTAGCGTAGTGGAGCTGCTTCTATACTGGTGTCTCCTAGAGCTGGCACCTGCTGGCTGCAGAGATGGCCAGCTGTTATCCCAGGACTCGGCCCTTGCTGTTTCAGTTCCTGCATCACAGCAGGGGTGACACCAGTGCAGGATGGGTGTCACAGCACCACTGAGTCACACTCATCCTGTGTCACAGGGTAGGAGGTTGCAGGGGCTTGAACTAGCCCATGTGACAAGCTTGAGCTGATTACTATAACCCTGATGCAGTATCTAGCTGACTATTAATCCTTTTAGTCCTATAAAAGCTAAATATATCTAGAGTTTAAATCTAACCTTGAATCTCATGCTTAATCCTACCATCAGTCTCTCATATTATAGCTTTCAGGAGCAGTTAAGATGAGACAGGGTCTGTCTGAGAGAGAATGCTACCGAAAAAATCAAATGGAGGATCAGAGTTCCTGGCTTTACCTTGGTGGGCTACAAACAATACTGAGCAAACCACAGACCATTTATTTCCATGTGTTTCTAATAGGTTGGACCTCTCCCATTTAATCACTGTTAGACTTAGGTAGATATAACAAAAAATGAGGTGCAGTCAGGAGGATGTTTCTATAATGTGCTCACCAAGAGCTGTTCCTAGGCAGGGAAATAACTTTGATCAGCATCATTAAACCAGTGTCTTTCCAAAGGATCACTTCTAGAGAAAAAGCAGAAATAAATGTTGGGCCAGGCCAGAAAACTAAAGAAAGCTTTTTCAAAAACACAAAATTGGATAGCTGCAAGAAATTCTTCTGGGGATATGTTAGAGGTTGCATGCCTCTGCCCTGGAAGGGACCATGAGCCAGTGATTGCCTTATTAGCATTAAATCCCTCAGGATGCTCTGGACTTCCCCAGTAAATTGGAGTTAAACTTAACTTTGCTGGATATGCTAGATGGCTGTTAAATTCAGTGCTGCTTTTCTCGGGCTTTGAAATTACACTTTCCCCCTCTTTCTCCTCCCACTTCAGTATCATTTGCTTTGAGGATTGCTATTTTAACTATGGCAAGGAAAGGCAGAATAACTCATCTGCAGAAATGCCTGTAGTCCCTCTAAAAGTACTTGTTGGATTTGCTGTGCTGTCAAACAGCTGTGCTAATCAGGTACATCAGAAAGAAAACTTGATTCGGAGCAGTACCTCTTATCCTGTAGCAGTAAAAGTGCACCTCATGCTCCTGAGCAGGTGGAGGGAAATGGGGACCTCTTCATGTATCACCTGGTTAAAGCTGTGCAGCTCCAGGCTCGTGGTTCTTATTCAGGATGTGGCTTTGCTGTAGGCACCATTAGCCACAACAATACCCAGCTACGACTTAACCATGCAGATAGCAGCTCCAGCCAGGTTATCTTGTATTTAAACCTGCTTGTCTCGCACTGCAGAGGACTGCTTCCAAAGCTGGTCTTCAGTGGAGCCGAGGGTTTCGGGGCTGGGGTCTGTGCTGGCCCCGGCTGGGGAGGGGGCTGTGAGCAGTGGGAGTGTCTGTGCTGGGCTGCGGAGCCCCTCGTCCACCCCGTGATGTGCTTCAGCCTTCCTCCAGAGAACTGTTTGCAGTGAGTTAAACAGCTCATTAATCTTACCCTCGTGGTTCTATTTCCTGGCATGATCTCCCTTCCACACCTCAGAACTCTCCTGCCTGTCTGAAAGCTGCATGCAAAGTGAACCTGATCAGAGCTGTAGAAACTGGGGGGTGAACTGTTCATCGGTCCTGGGCCAGGATCTGGCCTGGGGGTCAGAGCACTGGGCTTCGTGCTGCTCTACTTACTCATCTGCATCTTCCTGCACAAGGCCAACAGAAGACTTGGTGCAAATAATAAGTTTGCTGCTGCTTTTCCTAGAGCAGTAGTGGATGTTTTGGAGCTGGTTCTCAGATGACCTTATCGCAGTGGAAAGGTTCTCTGTTGTTAAAGCAGGAGCAGACCTATTTTGCTGTAACTGTTTAAGCAAGGAGAAATTGAGGTTTGTGGTCTTCAGTGGTTTGAATACTTATTTTATTCCCTCTTCCCCTTGGAATTATTTGGGTAGAGCGCTCAATGGAAGAGGGAGGTAATAAAATACTGGTTCTAACTATTAATCATTGGGAGATGATCTTAAAACATTCTGCTACTGTCTAATTCAAACTTCTGACCTGGACTCCTCAGTCCCAGTTCACTTGGTGCAGTTTCTCAGTTGCTCAAGGTAACCATGGATTGACTGGTTGGTATCAAACACTTTCATCTCTTTGCAGGGCCACGATGGGCGTCCTGGAATATTGGTGTATTCATCTGTATTCGTTGTGCTGGGATCCACAGGAACCTAGGAGTTCATATATCCAGGGTAAAATCTGTCAATCTTGACCAGTGGACACAAGAACAGATACAGGTAACGCAAGTGAAACGAATGGAGTGTTGTAGTAGTGGGACGTTGTAAGCTGGGAGGTAATAAAGTCTCAGAGACCAAAGAGGTGGGAAGTGAAGCAAAAAGATAATCAGGATGAGTTAGATTGAGAGGGAAAATGTCATAATTACAGCCTCAGCAAACAGAGCAAGGACAGGTGTTTCACAGATTTCTGTAAAACTGCTGAGGACTGCTATTGTCTGGAGCTGCTGCTCACCTCCTTTCCTTAAGGTTTCTGGAAGACAGATACTGGACTCCCAGTGTGATGTTAGGCTGCTAATATGATATTTATTATGCCTTAAAATACTGTAATGCAGTGCTCAGGGCTGGCTAATTCTACAGGGGTCATACAGCAGCTGCATCAGGGATTCCCACTTGGTAGGCTTGCACCAAAAGCCTGAAGAATAGCTTTCATGTGCAGAACAGACTTCAGAAGACTACATGCACCTAGTTAACATGGATAGATTCTTGCTTGGTAGCCTGGCATGTTGGTGTACGAGCTTTAATGTCTGTGAAACTGTTTAACATTTTTTTGAATTGCAGTGCATGCAAGAGATGGGGAATGGCAAAGCAAATCGTCTTTACGAAGCCTTTCTGCCAGAAAACTTCAGGCGACCTCAAACAGATCAGTATCCTTTCTTCCTCTGCTGCTGGGGAAACATGAGTTTTCACCGTGTTGCTTAGTAGCTGCCCTTGTTGCATAGGAGGCTTAACTTTGTGTGCCTGGGCATCAGCTGTGAGAACAAGTTCCTAGCTAGGCACCCTCTGACATTGCTTTAGCCACAGGCAGCTTGCTTCTGAAACAAAGTGGAAGAGAGCTAGAAGGATTGTTGCCATGCTGTGAAGGTGGAGAACTGGAAATATGGGTGTTACAACCTAAGCTATTGTGTGAGATGCACTTCAGGGTCTGTGGCAAATAGGAGGGTTGAGCATTTAAGATCCTTAGTGGAGACAGCTGAAAAGATTCAACACTTCTGAAAACAAAGCTGTAATTTTCTATTACATCAAGGTTTCTAGATAGGTAGTGCAAGGGGTTTTACAGATGTGAACCTAAAAAGCAGGAGCACCTCCCTTCTCAGTTTTAGTCTTAAGCTGGTGGTTGAGGTGTTCTTGTATGCATCAGATCCATTTGTCTGACTACTGCCTTGTGCTGATGACATGTATGCTCTTAAGTGATGTTCAAA
This sequence comes from Oxyura jamaicensis, assembly GCF_011077185.1. Classification (NCBI taxonomy): domain Eukaryota; kingdom Metazoa; phylum Chordata; class Aves; order Anseriformes; family Anatidae; genus Oxyura; species Oxyura jamaicensis. Next base: position 5,558,452 of record NC_048915.1, read on the forward strand.
GTAAATACACATCAAAGAAAAAAGCACAGTAGGAATTAAGCCCTGATTTAGTGTACCTTTTATAGCACTGTCATGCTTTGAATAGTCCAAAGGAGCAAAAATTGAGTAGCTAAACTAGTTGGATCCAAGACTAAATTGTTTTAAAGATATTGCTGAAAATGCTCTTTAGACAGTCATTAATTTAGTTACAGCTTGTACCTTGTATCCATGTGTTAAACAATGTTACGCAAAGCTTCCATTCTTGAATCGTTTGTCTCTAACAAGCTTCTTGCAGAGCTGTGGAGGGCTTCATTCGTGATAAGTATGAAAAGAAGAAATACATGGACCGAAGTATTGACATCAACGCATTTAGGGTTAGTTCCTAATCACTTCTATGAAGGCTTGAGTACTTGTTAAGTGTAGGTCTGTCTCATGAGTAAGCAGTGAGTGTATGAAAACAGACAGGTTTAAATTTCCTGTATTAGTGACTAATTTCTACAAGGCTAATCAGATTGAGTTGTTCTGTAGAGAATAATTTAAGTTGGAAGGGACCTCTGAAGGTCGGAGCACGACTAATTTCAAATGTAGGTCTTCAGCTGTATATCTGTGCTGTTGGATGGGTAGCTTGCTAGGAGTTTGAGATGAGCAAAGATTGAGGCTTTTTAGGTTAGTAACAGCACATAAAGCTCTATCGTTCTTACTGCATGATGTGAGCTTTGACCTCATGTCAGTGTTTTTCTTTACAGAAAGAGAAGGATGACAAATGGAAAAAGAGTAATGAGCCAGTATCAGAAAGAAAACTGGAACCTATCATCTTTGAGAAGGTGAAAATGGTAAGACCAGAAGGCATGGCCATTGATCAATTGTAAAGACTTCTCTTGAGAAGGACGGAGGTATTCCAGCTTCACATGGAAGCATTTTTTCAGGCCTCAGTCATAGCAGTGGATGTGTTGAGTCACACTAATGGTAGTAGCTTGTTTTCCACTGCTCAGACAGATACTGAGCAGATGTGTTCTGCCTTGCAGTGCAGAGCAGATTGGAATCCAGCTACTCCCTGCTTAGCTTTCTAACTTGGGCTGTTATTTTTCCTAGTTTAGAGCATGCTTAAGTTTGACAATGAGTACCAATATAACGGGACAGTAAAACAACTTTGAGGCACTTGCTCTGAATTTCTGTTCACTTTCAAAGCACTTATGTCCACTGGAAAAATGATTTTAAGGGGTTTAATCTCTCATTAAAGCCTCTGATATATCAGAGTAAAAAACAAGACTTGAACAAGACTTGTGGTGTTCTTTCCATAGCCTCAAAAGAAAGAAGAAACACAGCAGTCTAGGAAGAGTTCTCCTAAGTCTACTGAACCAGTAATGGACTTGCTAGGACTTGGTAAGAGCCTCTCCAGCCTTATTGCAGTTGTTAAATTGCCCCTATGTGCCATCTCTTGTGAATTTAGTGAACTTTGAGTACTTCATTTCCCTCCCAGTTCACTGCAGCAGAAACATTTCTTCCTTTTTGCTGGCGCAGTGGCTATAGCATTACAGGAGCACTTAATGGTCTCCAAACACCATGTGGCTCCTGGCTACTCTGAGGTTAACAGGACAGACATGGCACAGTGTGCTTCCTTGGTCCTAAGCCAGTTCCTTCCCTTCACCAGAAGGGAGAGTGAAGAGCTGGCAGTGCGCTGGTTGAAGTAGGTTACAGGTCAGGTCACTGGGTTGAGTGGCATATGTGCAAACTGCTTAATTGGCAAGGAGGCTGCCCCTCAGCCTGAGGCCATCTGCGTGTCCGTCCATCACAGCTTTCTCTCTCCCAGATGCTCCTGTGACAAGTACCCTTACAAATGGCAGGCCTAGCAGCTTAGAAAAGGATCTCGATCTCTTTGCATCAGTGGCATCGAACTCTGACTCCAGGAAGGTAAGCAGGGAACATCAGTGTTTGCCAAAGAGATGCTTGAATGAGGAGACAGTGATCTCCACCTTCCCTCAGTGCTAAATACAGCTGATGCACTTGTGCTGTCTCCTCCTCAGGTCACTGGTTCTATGCCAACCTCTGGAAGTGCCGGTTCTGTTCCTGAAAACCTGAATCTCTTCCCCGAGCCAGGAGGCAAAGGGGAAGAAGTGGGGAAGAAGCAGCTCTCTAAAGACTCTATCCTCTCCTTGTACGGCTCTCAAACACCTCAGCTGCCTGCGCAAGGTAACAGATCTCAGAATAGCGCAGTACACTAATTCAGAGTGGGTGGGGGTGTCCCGATAGCTGACAAGCAGGGATGTGGGAGTGTAGGTGGTCCTTGAGAACTGGTGAGGAGCATAACAAGCTGCGTAGCCTGGATGTCATGGCCAAGTGAGCGTTGCGGCAGTCTTTGATTTGAAGGTCGGCATTTCAGCCCCAACAGTGAGCGTAACACTTCTTCCCTTTGTTCCTCTCTTTCAGGAGCAATGTTCATGGCCCCGGCTCAGATGGCGTATCCCCCAGCAGCTTACACAAGCTTTCCAGGAGTGGCCCCCTCCAGCAGCATGATGGGAGGCATGATGGCACCGTCGGTGGGAATGATGGCCCAGCCTGGGGCTGCAGGGATGGTGACCCCCATGGCCATCCCAGCTGGGTACGTGGGCAACGTGCAGGCGGCTGTCATCGGTGTCCCCAACGGGATGATGGCTGCGCAGCAGGCTGGCTACGTAACTGGCATGGCAGCAGTTCCCCAGCCTGTCTATGGTGTGCAGCCAGCACAGCAGCTTCAGTGGAACATCACTCAGGTGAGGTGTGATCTGCTGCTGACCCAAGGGTGGATGGAGGGCAGCAGAGGCACAGGCAGTAATCTCCCTGTCCCTTGTGGTCTTGGAGCTTGTCTCCTGGGGCTGGGTGAGGCACACTGATCCTGCAGGCAGGAAACTAAGCAGTAACTTGTTCATGGTCTCAAGGTTCATGGTGGAGACCAAAAATCAGTGTAACATCAGCTGAAATGAGGAATTCCTCAGCTTGATATATGGGCATGCACCTGAGAAGCTGGTAACTTCTAGGTAGTGATCCTCATTTATCTAGAGATAAATGGAAAACAAAACCTTGACTCTCACTTCATGTAAATACTTGAGGAGAGATGGAACTAAATGGCAAGCTTGTAAACAAAACTAGTGTATAGAAACTAGAGCTTCATGTGAGCTGAATGACAGAGGTGTTCATCCAGAGGTGTTCATCCAGTAGCATCAGGTTGCATCTGTGTTCTGTGCCTTGCCAGAGCTGAAGGAGCTGGGCTGGGGACCCACAGGCTGGTTTGAGGTATAGCAGGGGGTGCTATAAAACCCTGTTGTGAATCAGGAGTGCTATTAGCACTAGTACCAGGTGATTCATGCTCTTCTAAGAGGCTGCTTAGCACAGCAAAGAAAGGTCAGATGATAGCACCCACTGTGTCTCGGCAGTGGCTTGGATTCCATAATAAGATGAAAGGTGTGTGCACTTGAGAACGAGTGGAATCTGCTTTTGTAAATCTAACTTGGGGTCGACTGTAGAGGACTCTAGCCTTTAGGGTATCCTTAAATTAAGCTTTATTGCCTTCTTTAAGTCTCTGTTCACTGTAACTTTTTAAAAGGATTTGCTTAAGACTAATGTGTTGGGGAGCAAGAGTTTTTGGGTAGCTGACTGCTGTGGGCTGGCACGTTTTCCCTGGCATAGCCGTGACTTTCTTCTCTTCTCCCCTTTGCAGATGACCCAGCAGATGGCTGGGATGAACTTCTATGGAGCTAACGGTATGATGGGATATGGACAGTCAATGGGTGGAGGAGGTGCCCAGGGAAGCAACCAGTCCCTCAGCACTCAGATGTGGAAATGATCCCATGCGTTGTGACCATTTTTACCTTCTGTTCTGTTCTTCAAAACTGCTCCATGAGACATTCAGGGTTTTTATTTCTGGCTGGCTGCCCAGCCCGAACCTCTTTCCATAACTGAGACCCATCTCTGCCTTTTCACTGTCAGACACGGTGAAACCTCAGTGACCAGAACATGAGCTCCCCTGTATTTAGCACAGTCAATGCACACTTCTGGGGTGGACCCCCTCCTTGCACAGACCTCCACTAATGCTTCTGGGTAGCACTTAATGTCCTGGGGTCTTAGCAGAGGTGTGACTGAGGAACTTGGGAAATCTGTACTTAATAATACTGCCTGTAATTTCAGGCCTTTTAAGAACCACTTAAACTCTAGTATTAGTAGGGGTTTTGGTTAGCAGAGGGGTAGAAACCTTGTTTGGTGCTGAGGAACTGGATTTTAACCCAAGCCCGGGGCAAGCAAGCCTTGCTACCTCTTCCCTCGAGCAGCGTTCTCTGGAGCTGAGGCCTTGCTGTGCTTGGCTCGCCAACCCTCATTGGAACCAAAGTCATTTTGAAGACCCCTCTCCCTCCCCCCATGAGCAAGCAGGATTCTCGCACAGTGTGGGGGCAAGCTGTTTGGAATGTGAAACTTGCACTTCAGAGTGGCTTTTCTGTCTAATCTGTGGTATCGATGTATTTAACTTTTAACGAACTAACTGAGAGTTAACTTATCGAGGGCTGAGAGCCCACTGCAAGTTTTCTTACACTTTTAAAATGACAATGACATCCTAATTTATACTTTTTTCATATTTTTTTGTTCCTGTGTAACCCTGGTACCCCTTCCCAGCTAGCTTTAGACATTTTAATCTAGGCGTAAAAAGTGGGTGGGTCAGATTTCTTTCCTCATCTTCAGTAGAACACAACTGCTTAAACTCATCAGCGTGAGCAAGAAGTCAGACTTCTGCGGTCTGCTCTCTCCTGTGTATATGTAAATTCCCAAATAAAATATTGCAGTGAAACCTCAGCTGACTTATCTTGTTTTTAAAACAGCGTAACAGATTGTGTTGAATGCTGCTCTCCCTGGTGCGAGTTGTTCACTTCAGGTGTCGGGACTGGGAGCCCTTCATCCAAATGGGACTAGCTCCATCTGCTTTGTAGTGAGGCTGCGTCCCGAATGTCAGGCAGGAACAGTGTTTGCCCAAAAGCTGAGGGCTAGGCTGCCTGCGAAGAACCAGGCTCAGCAGGGGCGAAATCAGGTCAGTTGACAGTTTTATATACAACAGAAACCTGCAGCTCAGGGGTGCGTGTAGATGCAGCATTTCTGCAGCTGGAAGAATGGGAGAACTGCAGCTCCACACTGAAGGTCAATAAAACCTGACCAAGGTCTATTCAAAAGGTACATTTTAAGCTTTCAGAGAGAGGGCTGGGGGGGCTTTGAGTCACATAAAGAAGACAGGAAGGCCAGTTTTCCTAGGGCTGTGGGTGGCTGCGTGCAGCTGCTGGAGAGCTTGGTGAATTGTGTGAGCTTTGAGCTGATGTTACTCTGCTTGCATATTAATTATGGTGCATATTAATTATGGTTTTCTTTCCTCCAGTAAAAACTGTTCTTTTTTTTGGGCGGGGGGGGGGGGGGAAAGGCTGGTCCCTCAGAAAACAGGGTTTCTTCCTCCTCCCTAACATCTCTGTTTTAGACATCTCTGTTTTAGGGGAGAGGGTTGGCTTTAAGCTACACATGGTTTGTGGCTGGATGCTTTGTGAAGCTCAACTCAAGGCCAGAAGTTGTTTTCAAGCTGGCTTTAATCATCTTCACTTGCTGCCCCAGTACTGTACATGCAGGTACAAGCCAATGAAAATGTGAATACTTCAGTTTGTTCCTCCTTGGGAAAACTGGCTAAGAATATTTTACAAAATAGCGTGCACCCTCACAGCCATCAGTCCTGCTGCATATAAACCACAAAAATACAAGAGTTTTACATTAAGAAAGACCACGCACATATAAAACATTACATAACACAAGTATAAAATTGCCATTTGCTTTTTTTTAAATCTATAACCATTCTCAAGTATCCATCACAAGCCCATCCCCTTGTCTGGAATACGGAACTGGGGCTTAAAGAAGCCCCTCGTTCACCCCTCGGTGGCATTTATTTTAAGGTGGAGTTGTTAAACTTATGAATCTGTCATCAAAGCAAAGTTTACTACAAAATGAGTGGATTAGTGAAGGCAGCCAAATCTGTTCACTAATGCAATTACATCCTGACTTCCAAAAGTGAAAAGCTACCCAGGGTGAGTACTGTGAGTTCTGCACCTAACTCTCCTTTTCCTCTGAGGTCCCTGAGTACAGAGACCCACGGCTGGCGTCTGCTGCTCAGAGGGGGAGATGTCTGCTACCTTTGAGGTTGGAAGCTAAGCTCGTAGTAGCAATTAACTCGTGGCTAATGGTGTTCTGACAACTCTCCGGTCTAATCCATCTCTCTTGGTTTAGGTAATTCTTTCCAATGCAGTTTGTTGGGTACTGTAGGAGTGAAAATGTGAAGTAGCATAGCTTTGTGTAGGTGTATGGTTGGATCGCTTCGGTGTGATGCACCCCAGTCAGGATACTCCTCTTAGCCTTTCGAAGCAAGCTGCCTGGAGAGAAAAGGCTCTGGTTAGAAGTGGCTGGCTGAGAAGTCTTGGGTGCATCTCGTTGCCTCATACCTTTAACGATCTTGGACCCTTCTGTGTGAATTTCCTTCGGTGCATGTTACTAACTGCTCTGCTGTCATAATTCGTAGGGGGCCAACAAAGTTAAAATGGCATAGGCTGTGTAAAGAGGTTTAAGGTTTAGGTAAAATCCTTCATGTCTTGTAGTTTGGAAATAGAAATTGAGTTTTTTTGATAGAATGAACACTTCAGTTCAGGTGCTTCTAAAAACTTGGTGCTTTTTGTGTGCTTAAGTGGGTTTGGTTTTGTTTTTTTCCTGTTGCTGCTAGTAATCAGATTCAAGGACAAACTGCAGTTCAGCCTTGGAGCTGCTACTTTTATTTGTTATTAAGCTAGATATATACGATTGTTTTCATATTTGAGGTATAAACTTCAGAGATCAATGACAGATTCTTGAGTCCTGGACAAAATTTTAAACGGCCCAGGTGCTTGTTCATTTAATTTTGAGGTGGGGAATTGGACAACATGATGGGGAAGATTTAGTTCTAACTGCACGAAAAGATCAAGCCCTTTAAGAGAACAAGGCCACCAACTTCAAAGTGCTAACGTTCACCAGGCACCCACCGCCAGGGGCCCTGGCCACTCGCTTCGAGGAGGGGAGTGCTGCTGCCCCCGGACCCCAACAGCAGGCACGGCTTCGTGGCTCTTGCTGGGTGTCAGGACAAGGGTCCCTCTTTTCTGGCCAGCACCGGGATCCAGCAGCTCTCTACAGATGGCAATCCCCACACAATGCCTTCCTTCCAACTTCTTGTGTGCTCCTGAGGCTTCTTCTCCAGGAAAAAGCCTGCAGCGGGAGGTGGCAGGGGGATGTGCACACCTGGGAGCAGCAGCGCTGTCCTCAGCTGCTTGCATCTGAGCCGCTCACCTCGTTGCTGGCCCTTTTTGGAGAGGTGCAGGACTGGAACGCCCTTGTGTCGGGCTAAGGGGCAGCCTTTGGGCGCTGTTTATCCACCTGCTTTTTAACAGGAGAGACGACGGCGTGCCTGCTGCCCTGCCACACCATCCCTCCCTCCAGAGAAGCGCCCTGGCTCCTGGCCTCCCTGCCCTCCAGCTCAGCCGTCAGTAGTGCAAGTGCTAAACAAAGCAGGGGCCGGAGCCAGCATGGGAGCAGGTGGTAAAAGCACACGCAAAACATTTGCTGTTCATTGCACAATTACAACAAAAAATAACCTGAATGTGATAGAGTGCACTAAGCTCTGGTTCTTAAAGAGGGAAAAGGGAAAAAAAATGAAAAAGAATCAAATGAGGTATACCGATAATCAGCGCTCCAGCCAGGCACAGTGGGGTCCTGGTGTCTGTGCCCGGGGCAGATGATCGGGGGGTTAACAGTGTGGCGGTTATTCAGACAGCGAGACAAACACTTAGGCCCTTTACTGTACATTTTCTGCCTTTAAAACCTAAATCTTCACAAGATACGGACGAGCTCAGCTAAGGTGACCGCCTAGGCGGGGCGTTATCACAGCTGGTCCCTCCGTCTGTTCTGCGTAGCCCCGTTACACGGGGCACTGCTTTACCCCCCGGTTCCAGAACGTGCTCGTTGCAGTTTGCCATAGGCAGTCGTTTCTGCAGCCTTTTTAGCTCCTGAACATAACGGCTGCACCTCTAGCTACCAGCCGTGGGGGTGTTCCCTATGCTTGTGAGCACGGTGTAGGAGGAAGACTTCCAGTTGAAACAGCTTCGCTAAAGGAACAGTGGAAGGGGCCGTCATGCCTTTGGCACATCATGGGATGCGAACCTTGCTTTTACAGAAGGTAATTTTAGAAATCTGTCTAGAGGCATGAAAACCTAAAGGAAAGCAGAGCGAGCTCTTAATATCTGTTTCCATCTCTGATGCAAAACACTTCCAGGCTTTGGACCCAGCCACTGAAAAGAACGGTGCCTGAGCGCTGTTCCTTGACCTTTAAAATGCAGTTATTTTCCAAATCAGTAACCAAACGCACACCCCTAAGGAAGTTTACAGATGTGCATCGTCCAAGCGTTTCACATCCCTCTGGGAATGAGTGTCTGAGTCAACTGGAAGAAAATAGGTGGGCTGTTTTCACCTGAAAAATCATCACCAGGGCTGTTTTTATAAGTGGCCTTGTAGCAGTACAGACCCTTACATCGCACGCTGCTGCTAGGTATTTCCAAGCCAACTGAAACAAGCAAAGGTTTTTAAACACGTTAACCTCACGCACACAAATACGAGACTTAAAGTCAAGCGTGTCACTGCTGAGAGCAGTCTCGTAAGGAGCTGAGCAGGAATAATTCCCTATCGGCAGGGGAAGCCCTGGCCCCGCTCCTGCAGGAGTTTCTGGCCTCCTGTTTGCAGCCCAGTGCTATGCTTTAACTGCTTCTGCAGGAAAGGTTTTAAGGGGTGGGAAAGGTGGCCGTGGAGGGGATGCTTCCCACCGTCTCCATTGCTCTGTGGCATTTTGCAAGGCCACCCAATGGGTTGGGTTACTGCGGGCAAGTTCACTGGTTCTGTCTCTCATTGGTTTCAGGACAGCTCTATGTCCACGCATCCTCTCCCCGTGCTTTCAACATGCTGTGGAGCTGATGAAACAGGAGCTAATTTCTGCCTGTGCCCGGAAGCCTGGCCCGGTGCCCTAGGAAATGTTCAGTCGCTCAATTTTGGCAAATGAAGCCCATCCCTGGCTCGTAGAAAATCCAGGGATAGCTTAGGCTTAGGCATGAAATCCTGTGGTGTTTTCTGTGCTTTGCTGCGTGGCTTTTTGACAGGAACTTAGGGGCTGTTTAAGTATCAGTTCAAGGCTGTTTTGGCAAAATCCACCCTTGTTACTGAACTAGGGCGCCTTGATTCTGACAGCAGGGTAAGCTGCCCCGTCAGCTGTGCTATAGTAAGATCATTTGTGTCTCAGGTGGGTGCTGCTGCCTGCTGACTTACTGCTGCGAGTGCTGGGTGGAAAACAGCCCGCACAGCTCACTTGGTTGGATATTAATAACTTTTTTTTTCTAGGGGAAAATATCTGGGAAGTAGAACGGCCTGAATTTCCTTTCCTGATGGAGGGCAGAGGAAGGAGATGGAACAATCCAACGCATGATACCCGGTTAGTGCAGCCACCTCTTGCCGATTGGATAGCACACAAAAAACGCCCTCTGCAAGGAAACATTCCCCCAGAAAAAAACTGAGTCCAGGAGCTCGTGGTTTTTCTGTTGCCACCTGTAGAAAGCAGTGGGGTAACTTGGCTGTTTTGCTCTCGTTTGAAGGGGGGAAACGTCTGATGCACGGCTCATGCAGTCAGAAATGAGAAGGAGCTGACGCTGCAGTGTAAACATGACGCTCGGGTCGCTTCTCCCTCCGTAGTTTCTCCACGCCAGCGTAAGGTGGTCGTGACCCAGAGGCTTCCCCAGCTCCCTGCGGGGACGGGGCACGCAGTGCTGAGAGCGAAGTTAAGGTTTCAATGGGTTTTGGTGTCTGGTGAGTAATGGCAAGCGCTTGAAGTTGCTGGCACGGTGGCTGCACCTCGCTGGTCTGGGTGGGCAGCAGGAATCGCCCCCACGAGCCCCTCGCCTTGCAGCAGACAGGAACACACCACCGAGAGAGAATCGGGGAGCGGTTTGTTCGGATCCTGGCTGTACCGTTATCCTCTGAGGCGTTACCAATTCCTTCGTGATAAAAAGTAAGCCAAAATATTTGGGTTTCCCATGCTCCCCGGAGCACCCGGACACTTTCAGACACTGTGTCTGGCTGCTGGGTTCTCCGTGTGCCAGCCACGGATGGTTTCTGGGGCTGGCACAGAACCAGGGGAGCCTTTGCACCCCACAGCACCTGCTCTGGGTGCGCACCCGGCTGGCTCCGTGCTCCCGCAGCTGCTCTTCTGGATCTCAACAAAAGCACTGTGCTGCCTGGGAGGGAGAAGTAGAGCTCCAAAACTCGCTGGAGAAGCGCAGAGCCAGCGATGTGTCCGAACCGGCGAGCAGAAAATCCCCGCAGAGCTCCAGGCTTTGCCCACGCTGCTGTCCCCATTCCCTGTGCTCGTGGTTACTGTCCCACTGCTGAAAGACAGGCTTCTCCTTTTTTCCGATGAAATTGAGCCGGTAAAGCAAACAGAGTTAGTTCGAAGGAGGAAGGCCTCCTTTAAACCCCTTGTTTACGCCTGCTCCAGCACGCAGGGCACCGAGCTTGCCTCCTCACACCGCAGGACCCCCCAGCCCGTGCCTTGCCCCGTGCCAGGTGAGGGCTCGGTGCTTGACCGGGGGGGCTCTGGGGTCTCGAAGCAGCCCCCTACCACCCCCAGCCAGCAGCACCCAGCCTGCTCTCGGAGGCGTGCAGCAGTTGTGGTTTGGTAAAGATCTGACGTACACGATAGCAGCTGGAATTCCTTGACACGACGATGCTGAAAGCGGGGCGTGGGGTAAAGCAGCTGCTGGGCAGTGGGGTTTCGCTGCCCCCCGGGTCTGTTCTGCGAGGGGACAGCTTTGTTGCAACAGTCTTTTCCTTCGGGTTTGGTTTTGTTCCTTCGTGGCAACGGGTTCGAGCTGGTTCGTCGGTCCCAGCATCGCCGGGAGAACCGCAGGTTGTTCTTGTTGTGCTCTGTGCATTGTGAAATCCTCTGCTTTGCTTTGCCAACAAATAACTGTAAAAAATCCCAACTGTGCTGTCGGTTGGTTTGTGTTAAAGACTGAAGGCCAGAGCCATCTGGGCAGTAGAAATTCCCCATGAACCTTTTGTCCTCTTCCAGTCTCGAGACTGCTCGTGTTTTGGTGTGTTGTGGTTTGCTGCTCGTTTCCCTCTCTCGGAACCTGATCCTTCAGGACAGTCATTGTGTGAAGTGTATCTTACGAAGAAACCAGAGTTTCTAGTGGTGTCTCCCCTGAGTAGTTTCAGCAAATTTCATTAGGCACCTTCAAAAAAAGCTTCCGTAATTCTCGGTTTTGCTACAAGAACTGGTCCCTCAGGGGAACCAAAATGCTGCTTTAAAAACAAACAAAACTTACAAAGAAAAAGAAAAAAAAATGAACACTCATCCTGAAAACGAACTCAAAGCATCGAGTCCTTTGTTCGTAACTTCTCAGTCCCCCTAATTCCAGATCAGCAGAAGACGCCGTTGAGATGTTCCCCTGTAGCGTACCCGGGAGCCGGGACCCCCCGGCACCCCCCTGGAGGCGGGAGGAGGAGGAGGAGGGCGGCGGAGGAGGAAGGCAGGGGCTGGAAGGCAGCGGCTCAGCCGGCGTCACCCCGTCCCTGCTCCCTCGGGGCTCCCGCACCCACCTCGGGCAGCGCAGAGTTGACGTTTTGGGGCTCGCCGCGGCCGCGCGAGACGACGACGAGCGGTGAAACACGAGGACAAGACCAGCCCGTGCTTGGGGGGTGGCGCGCGCCCTTGTTCGTGCTCTGTCCCTTTGGCAATGTCACTGTCACAGGCTGAACGCTACCAAAACTAAAAAAAAGGAAAAAGAAAATAATAAAAATGGTCACCGGAACGGCTTGCTCAGCGTCGCAGGGTTTGTGTCAGAAAACGAACAAACGGGCAGTGTCTGGCAGATGTATCCGTCAGCGCCGAGTCTCAGATATTGCAGTGAGTGTGTTGTTAGCACGTGGCAAGCTACATAATCGAAGATGCTACATTCCTTGAAGAAAAAAAAAAAAATAGTAGTGCTGAGTTGGATTTTTTTCTGAGTTTCTTTCCTTGAAAAGCTACCTTTTCCTCGGAGGCAAGGAAAACGAAATCGAAGGAAAAGAAGTCGAGGCGTCATGCTACTTCTTGCAGTGGCGCTGGATGAGCGGGACCGGGCTGCGGCCGAGAGGAGCACGGCATCGTGCCCGTCCTCCCCAGGGGGCTGCGGCTCCCCCCCTGCGGCACGAGGACCTTCGCTGCCCCCGCCTCGATGCCCACGGCCCCCGCTCCCTGCGCGCTGGGGCGCTCGCTCGGGGAGGAGCGTGCCGAGAGCAGGTTTGCTTCGGGAAGGAGATTTTAAAAAAAAAAAAAAAAGGAAAAAAAAAAAAAAGAGGACGGGATATTTACAGCCATCCACCAACAGTTTTGGTAGGTCAGGACGTCTCCTTCCCCGCCCGGCCTCTCGCACCGAGCTGCCGCTACGGGCAGGAGGGGCTGGTGGAGCTCTCCAGGGATGACTGGGAGAGGCGGCGTGCCAGCGGCCCGATGCTGGAGTCGGCCAGTGAGGAGGTGGGGAAGAGTTTGTACCAGCCTGTCACCACGCTGGAGAGGTCGAGCTCCTCCAAGACAATCTGCGCCATCCCCATGAAGCACTTGTGGTCCATGCGCCCGTAGTCGCCCCACACAATCACCTGCGGGGCAGAGGTGGCGTTAGTGGAGGCACCCTTGGGGTCCGGGGGAGCTCCCGGGGTCGGGATGGGGGCACTGGGTGTGTGCACCCTGCCCTGCTCCCCCTGTCCCCAAGGAGCTGCTGGTGGCTGCACCAGGACATCACCTGCAGGACTTTGCCCTGGGGGCTCTCCTCAAAGAGCAGGGCCTGCTGGTAGGAGGGGTCGCAGGTCTTCTTCACCACCTTGGTCTTCTTCTTGGCCAGGCAGACGCCGTTCTCCAGCAGGTAAACCTTCACGTAGGTGGCTGCGGTGGGAAGGGGGGAGAAGCGCTGGCTCGGAGCCCCGGCATGGCGCCGGCTCCGTCCCTGTCCCTCCCCAGCCACCTACCAGGGATGGATTTGGAGCCCATCTTCGGGATGAGTCCCCTCGCCTGGATCACCTCCACCTCCAGCTGCCCGCTGCGGTCGGCCATGCCCACGTGGACGTCGCCTGGCCAGGGGAAGGGACGCGCTCAGCACCCTCCCCGTGCCCATCTCCCACAGGGACGAGCTGCAGCCCGGGGCTGGATGGTCCCCACTGCCTGTCCCCAGCCATGGCGGGGGGGGGCAGTGCTGGCACCCTGGTGTCCCCACCCTGCCACCTGCCCCCCGTCCTCAGCACCCAGCTGAAAGCGCCCCGAGCATCCCCCCAACAGGATTTGAGGAAGGACAAAGCCAAAGAGCTGGGTGTGAGTGGCTAAGGGGGACCGGGGACGGCCACCTCCTGCCCCCTTCCTGCCCCCAGCAGGGGTGTGGAGCTGACGCCCAGCACCCGTCACCCCAGGGGTCTCACCGGGGTCCTGCCCTGCAGCAGCAGGAGGAGGAAACATGAACGGGCACCTGTGAGCTGGTCGTGGTGGTGCTCTCCCACTTACGCTGTCCTGCTCGTACGTACGCGTGTCCTGCGGCCACCGCGTCCCCATCACTCGCTGCCTTGTGGCCCCAGGGAGGGGGGGGGACGGGGAAGGGGCGTGCTGATGTCCCAGCGGGGTTTAATGGCAAGGAGATGAACCTGGATGTTCTCAAAACACACTCGGCATTTCAACAGCAGGTCAGGCTCAGCCCCAGGGCAGTGTGAGGAGCCGGGGGAGAGGAATGAGGTGATGGCACCATGGGGAATGGCAGCACCGCGGGGCTTCGGTGTGCCACGGGCACCGCGGGTGTCACCCTGGGGAACTGCCCCCTTCCCTTCCCTCCTGTCCCACTGGGAATGGAGCACGGGGCTGGTGGGACCAGGTCACGGTGCTGCAGCAACTGGGGGGTCAGGAGGGGGCTCTCGTCCATCTGCTCCCCCCCATCCCCAGGCAGGACATGGGGCAGGCCCCTGGGGGGGGGCCTGGGAGCAGTGGGGGTGCTGGCACTGGCCAGAAACAGCAGCAGGACGGGGGTGTCTGCAAGCCATGCACAGCCCCAGCACGTGTCTAGCAGCGAGGGGTGCTGCCGGGATGGATCCCGGGGCTGGTGCACGCGTGGCACCCACAGCATCCTCCTGTGCCTGCCCCAGCCCCAGGCGCAGCGTGGAGCCCCCGTCCCCCCGGCACTCACCCATCGGGGGGGTGGCCAGCGTCTGCCGCCCCACCAGCTGCCCCGGCCCCAGCCCGTCGAGGAAGTCGCTGAATTGGCTCTCGGCACCCAGCCGCGTGGTGGGGAAGATGAACCTGTGTGGGACGGAGCGGAGTGCTGCCATGGACCCGCAGCACCTGCAGGGCACGCACCCAATGGCCCTGGGGACCCCTCGCCACCCCACACCGGGTGCCCGCGCGCCGGCTGGTCCTTACGTGCCGTCGGAGCTGTTGCTGTTGGTGCTGCCGTCGGTGGACTCGCGGCTGCCTTGCCGGGTGACCCTGGTCCTCAACTCCACCGCGATGCCGGTCTCGGTGCTCCGCCGGATGTTGCTGCGCAGCTTTTTGGGGCCGCCCTCTGCAAGCAGAGACAGGGGGTGAGCACGGGGAGATGGCACGCGGCAGGAGGAGCACGGCCCCAGCCCCCCAGCACGCACCAGTCCCACCGCATGGCCAGCCCGGGGGGGATCAGGTTTGTCCTCTGCTGACTTAGGGCTGCCCCCAGGGGAGCTCCGCACACCCGGGTGCGGGTGGGGCAGAGATTTGGGCACCCACAGCTCTTGAGCAGCGTTTGCCCATCGGTGCGTTCAGCCAAGCGCTGCCGCGATGCTCCCCAGCGCGTGCCCGCTGGCGCTGCCAAAAGCTGCCGGGCACTGGTCCAGCCTCGGCCTGCTTCCAGCGCCCGGCCCCAGGACGAGGCGAGCGCTGAGCTCCCACCCCGACCCCAGCACCGGGTCCCTGCTCTGGCGGTCCTCCAGCTGCGGGACTGGTGCAGACCCCCCGGCCCCCTGCCCAGTGCCACAAGGCTGGTCCCCGACACCCCCAAGTGCCTCCAGCAGAGCGGGCAGGACGCTGTGATCATTGCTGTTGTTTTTTATATAAATCCAACTGTCTTGGGTCTTTTAAGGTGATGGGGGAAGGCTGTGGGCAGCGGCCAGGACTGGCAAATGCTGCTTAAACACAAAGCCCCAGCACGGCTGGCTTGCTTCTGGAGCTGCGCTCAGAGAGGGGCCCACGGCTGCCCCGCTGGGGAGGTGCAGCCCTGCCAGCCCCAGGTGGGCTCCTGCCGGCCCCAGGTGGGCTCCTGCCGGCCGCTGGCACGCTTGGCTGGGCTTCTGGGGCTGATTGCAGCCCTCCCGTAACACCTCGGGTGTGCGGGGCCGGAGGGCTCCAAATTAACTCCTCTCCTTATAGAACATCTCCTGAATCATGAAATGCCAACGTGCAGCAGAAAGCAGTAACTAGAGGAAAAGCCTGCACTAAAACAAGCTTTTTGCTTCCCCTGCCTGTTGAAAATGTATTTCCCATGGCCAGAGCACAAGACCTTTCTGCGAGTTATCCCCTCCCTGCCAGCCCATCCCGAGCTCCAGCTCAGGTTTGAAATGCCTTCAGCACCTGGCCAAGCACGGCTGAGCCGGGAGGGATTCATGACAGCTTTTTTGGGGTACTTTAACCAGAAACGGGCGGCTGGGCCGTTACACATCCCGGGGTCGGGGCACTGGGGGGCATGCCCCCCGCTCACCGCTCTGGTTGAGCTGCAGCGTGCTCTTGCTCCACTGCGACAGCCCCACGATCGCCACCATCTTGGCGCCCAGGCTGGAGCGCCGCTTCTTGCTGGCCATGATGCTGACGGAGTCGGCGCTGCCCCGCGCGCTCTTCTCCAGGCTGTACATCTCGCCGCTGATGCTGGAGCTGCGGACCACATTCCTGGCGGCGGAGGAGCTCGCATCGCCGTTGAACATGGTCGGACGCTGGCTCGCTCGCCGGCCCCGGCTCTGCTGGGTGGGATCAGCTGCGGGGGGGGGGCAGCCAGGGGACATGTCAGCACCAGCTCGGCGGTGGCACTGGGCATGTCACCCCTGCAGCAGCCCCAGCTGGGCTGAATGAGCCCTCCGAGGCATTTACACGAGGAAATTCAGGCGCCACAGCATGTCAGGGCCATTTGTCCCCACCCCAGAGCTGCACCCCCTGATGGCCAGGGGCAGAAGGATGCCCTGGGGCTCGGGGATGGCCCCATCCACCCGTGCTGAGGGTGCCCAGGGGAAATCGCACCCAGCCGAGGTCCCCCCGCACGCCTCCTTCACCAAAAAGCGGCTGCAGCATCTCTGCGTGCTGCTCTGGCCGTGCCGCTGCTCCACCCTGAGATGGCTGCCTGCCATGGGGCCGCATCCAGCCCCAGCCCCAAAAACCACCCGGGGGGGCTGCTGGCACCCACCTGAAGCCCTGGCAGTGGGGGGAGCCTGGGGAGCCCCCAGGGACCGGTCACCGGGGTGTCACCGGCTGCAGAGGCTGCGGGGAGGCTGCCCCCCCGCCCCCCGAACCAGCCCTCGCCGCTTTCCCTTCCCTTCCCTTCCTTTGCCATGAATATTTAAACTCCGGCGGGATGGGAGCATCCATCTTCCAGGGAGCGGTGAATTATTAACCGCAGGCCAAGTGAAGCCACTTTACGATAATGCGCGAAGGCAGCGCCTGGGAAAATATTTCTCTTTCAGGAAGGCACAAGTGGGGAGGCTGGGTTAGAGCTGGGGACGGGGCAGTGGGGGGATTCTGCTGCCCCCGTTTCTGCTGGATGTGCCCCGGCATCACCTGAACTCGTGGAGTTATCAGTTTCGGAGGGGGCAAGTGGGGGATTAGTCGCTGGTACCATGAATCAGCTGCCAGGGGACGCAGCCGTCCCACCGTCCCTTCGGGTTCTGTGGGCACAGCTGGTTTTCCAGGGGAGGCTCCGCAGGAGGAGCCCCAGGAGCAGGGCTCCTGACACCACAGGGGGCTGGATCCTCGGCGCTGTGCCCTCACGGCCCAGCAGCTCCTGTCTGTGATGGGAGGTCCGCAGCTGGCCGCAGCGAGCTGCAGAAAGCCTCGGGGAGCAGCAGCTGCTGCCCTGTGCCGCGTGCTGCTCTCCCTCTGGGCTCCAAACTCGGCCCCAGCTCCGCGTGCCGCTTCCCTGCGCCGTGCCTCAGTTTCCCCACCTGTAACACTGGCGCTGCCCGGGGCTGAAACAAACACACGAGGGCTCGGCCAGGCACGGCGGCCAGCCCAGGCCTTTCCCCGCAGGTCTGTGGGCAAGCGGAGCCACAGCACAACAGGGCCGTGGTGTAACAGGGCTGTGGAGTAACGGGGCAGCATCGCTCCATGGCCAGGGAGGCACCGAGGGCTCCTGCGGCCGTTTTCCCCGCCTGGCGTTCGGCCGCTGTGAGCACCGAGCTCTGGTGGGAGCAAACGAGATGGTGAGAGCAGCGCGCTAACGGGACCGCTGCCAGCGCAGCCCCCGGGAGGATGACCCACCGCAAACGGAGGGGAACGCGCGCTCCTGAGCCCAAAGGAAGGATTTTCTTTACCCTGCCCTGAAATTTGCCCCGTATCGCTTTTCCCGATCTGCTTACGGCTCCTGCCAGGGGGGACACGCGGCTCTCGATGCTGAGATGAGCTCGGCCGGAGCCCAGAGCCAGCAGCCGCCACCACCGAGCCGGCCTCAGCACCGCCACCACCGGCCTCAGCACGGCCACCGCATCCCCGAGCAGCACCGGCAGCCCCGGCGCATCCCCAGCCGCGGGGGTCTCCCCTTCGCCCACCCTCCGGGCTTCATTCCTTCTGCCCATGGGATCCCCAAAGCCGCAAGGCTCCGGCAGCAGCTCTGCCCCACGCAAGCCCCTTCCCTCCCCCCATGGAGCCCCCGGCCCCGAGCTGGGGGGGGGCAGAGCCCGCAGCCCCCTCCAGCCCCTTACCGCCGACTCGCGCCGGCCTCGCGGCACGCAACCACCGCCGGCAGCGCCCCGATGCTGCGGGAGCCGTGCCCCGGCTGCCGAGCCCCATCCTCCCCACGGGCTGGGCTCAACGCTGAGCCCCCAGGGACCAAGCGAGCAGCCGGGGGGAGATGTCACGGCCCCGGCACCCCCCCCCCTACAACCTGCAGCTCAGCGGCCACTGCGCCGGAGCCGATGCGCAACGCGCAGGAGAAGCGCGATGGCCAGAAACACGGCTCCGCTCCCGCATCTCCATCACCAACAGAGCCCAGGGGGGCTGCCCGCAGCCCCCAGCCCCCCCCCCCCCCGCGCCCCCACCCCAAAGGCACAGGAGAGCAGCAGCCCCCTTACCGCCCGGTGCGGGTGGGGGAGCAGCAGCGGGCACCCCGCCGTCCCCCCGGCCCCGCTGCAGACGGAGGGTGCCAGCCTGGTGAAATCTTGAAAGGTTTCTGGCGAGCGGGGCTGTGCCGGAGCTGCTTCAGCATCTCCATGGTTACCCGGCTGACCCAGTTCTCCTCCCGGCCCCGAGCCCAGCGCCGTGGTCCAGCGCCGCGGGCATCACCGCGCCGTGGGGGCCGTGGGGTGCCCCCAGCCCCCGCGGGGTCCCTGCTGGATGATGCTGGAACTGGGAAAAGGGGGAGCGGGGATGGTCAGAGGGTGGGGGTCACGGGCATCTGGGGGGGCCCAGGGAGGTGGCAGAGCCCGTACAGCCCTGTACGTGTGCCGGTGAGGGCTGTGGGGAGCCCTGGCCCCAAGCACCCCACCACGAGGTGTTTGACAATAACAGCGGTGATTAAATAACAAAGCACTGGCAGGAAAACGGGGATGTTGACAAAGGGGGGGGGGAGGAGCCGGGCGGGTGCCCCCACACAGGTGAGGAAGGGCCCGTTATGGAGGTGGGGAGAGGAGGAGGAGGAAGAGGAGATAAAGGAGCACCTGATGGGACCCTGCCTTGCTGGGGAAGGGCACAGAGGGGTCTGGGGGCTGGCTTGGGGCCGCTATGGGAGTTGTCCCCAGGGATGGGGGGCTCCCTGTGCTCGGGGGGGCTGCCTGGAGCAGGTGTTGGCACCTCTGGGGAGGGAAAACCTCGCTGCAGCTCGTGCTCCGAGGTCCTGCCCGCCATGCGCCAGGCAGAGCAGCTCACCAGGATGCTCCTCCTCGTCCCAGGGAGTGAGGTGAGGCTTTATTCCCCCTCAGGTACTAAATTCTAATTAAACGCTTCAGGTTCGATAGGCGGTTGCTCATATAAATGTAACTGCCCAGCAAGAGGTGTAATTCAGCGCACCCGAGCTGGGAACTTGTACGGAGCTCCAGCCCCTGGAGTCGGGCGCCCGATGGCTCCTGCGGGTTATCGGAGTTGTGTGCTGGGTGAGCCAAGCTGGAGGCACGGCATCAATCCTGTGCCGCCTCTGCGGGAACCAGAAACCTTGAAATTCAAGGAGGGGTCTCCGTGAGCTCCGCTGGTGGGGCGAGTGGAGCTTACAGGAGAGTTCTTGCCCCAGGGTTTGATCCAAACACGGCTTTTCTCCCTTTTTTTTTCCTGCCTCTCCTTGCAACCGAGCTGAAAGCAACGCAGCCTGACCCAGCAGCATGTGCCAGGCTCAAGGGGCTGCTGGGGGGGGGGGCACCGGGACCCTCCGGGGAGCCCACGAGCCCAGAAAAGGGCCCAGCTGCTGCTGCATGACCGAGGCTTGATGAGGATGAGGAGGGTGTGCTCCTGCCTGGGCTGTGAAGCTGCGGTGCTGGCGCGGGAGCTGCGGTGCCGGGGGCCACCCTCGCTGCCCCGCCACGCGTTGTGTGTGTGTGGTTCCCCTGAGCCCCCCCTGCACGGCCCTGCCCCGTGGATGGTGGTGATGGGGCCGATGCCACGGTGGTCCCCAGGGGCTGAGAGAGGTCCTCGTGGAGAGGAACAGCTCCTCCTCTCGTGGGGTGAGCAGCACCGGGTGCCTCCCCAGGCTGGGGTCGGGCTCTGAGCAGCCTTGCAGCTCCGGGGGCTCTGCTCCGCGCTGCTCCCCCAGCTCAGGGACAGCCTGGGGACACTGCTGGGACCTGGGGTGATACCAGTGATATTCTCCAGCACAGCCAAGGCAGTGACAACACGAAATGCCAACTCCCTGTCCCACGCAGGAGCACACCTTCCTCGCTCCTGGCCGTGCCCACACAACGCTTTGGCCACAGTTAATTTTTCCTGACCCAATTCCTACAGCAGGTGCCCAGCCGCAGCCTCCCTGCGTGCCGCAGCTCCGGCAGGATGGGGTGCTGAGCACCTCCAGGAGGGATGGAGGGGGCACAGCACCCTCACACACCCACCCTATGGGTGTGGGGATGGGTGTGCGAGCGGGAGGCACCTCTGCCCCTGGGCTGAGCCCCCTCGAGACGCCAGGACCCCGGGGCCAGCGCCCTGACCGCGCCGTCCCTGTCCCCGTGTCCCGGCATGACGTCGGCGCGGTTAAATCAGATCTGTGCCGAATCCCACCGTTTCCCAGGCAACGCCAGGGAATCGGAGGAGCCCAAGGCACCGGGGGCTGCAGCGGGGGGCGGCCGGGTGAAGGCACCCCACGGACCGGGGCTGGTGGCGAGCATCGGGGTCACCCCCACGCTGCGGTCCCCTCGGTGCTGACCCCGACCCCTCACCCTCGGGGGGCTGCGCTCCCCGGGGAGCTGCTGCTTACGGGGTCCCCAGCCCTGCTGCCAGCCTGTCCGGGCAAGGTGGGAGCACGTTCCTCCCGCGGGTGGAGTCTCCCACGGGTGCTAAGGGACAAGCTGGGGTCTGCGAGGGGTCTGGGGGCACCGGTGCCGACGTGCCCCGTGTGTGGGGCTGGGGGCAGGGGGCAGGCAGCCCTTCCCGGCATGCGGCCGCCTTCCCGACTGCCCGGCGCGGAGCTCTGCAATGCAGCTCACGCCGCTCGTCTGCTGCGTGAATCCCATCAATATTTCATGGAGCTGCTTCCTCCAGGGGAAGGGCTGCTATCAGCTCTGGCTTGCTGCTGCTGCTCCCACCAGCGCTCCTGCTCTCGCAGAGAACATCTGATTTCCTTCCCCTGGCAGACGGCACCCAGCAGCCCCCCCCTTTCCCCTTCCGCTCCTGCAGTAGCAAACATCGCTTTGCCTTTCAGGGCTGTGCCCTACCTACGTGGGCCAAGAGCTGCGAAGACCCCTCAGGTTTGAATCCAGATTCTGATCATTTTTGCCCCCAGATGCCCAAGCCTGCTCGCAGCAGAGGTGCCCGATGCCACGGCCCCACGCTGAGCTTCCCCAGGAGCAGCCCCCCAGCTCCAGGACAAGTCCCCTAACCCTCTGGGGGGGCTCTGGGAGCTCGGCTGCTCCCCGTGCCCCCCGCCCAGCTCCGTGTCCAGCAGCGGGCAGCGATCGTGGCCCCGTGGCAGCCCAGGGTCCCTCCTGGCTGTGTCCAGCTCGCTTCAGAGCCCAGCAGGAGCCGGGGGTGAGGCGGGCGGTTTGCAGGAAAAGTTGCTTATGGAACGCAAAGACTGCGCTGCTCCAGCAGAGGAAGGGCTCGGCAGAAAACTCGCTCGCCCTGGGGAGGCTCGCGGGAGCCGCAGCGATGCCAAGAGCCCGCGGGAGCCTCCCTCCACCACCCCGAGGCTAAAATCGGGGCATGGAGCACGTGGGGCTGGGAGCCCCCCAGCTCCAGGAGCCCCCCGTGGGAAGATGAGGGGCACGGGGAGGCTCCTGGGCACCTGCCGTGATCCTCCCGTGGTCAGACACAGCTCCCTGGAGCCGGTGGGAAGGATGGGACCCCCGCAGCCCTCTGGGGACACGCAGGGACCCCCGGGTGGGGAAGGCAGCGGGCAGGGCGTGCCAGCAGGGCTGTCAGTCCTGTGCTAAATCACTCCGAAGTAATTGCCAGCCCAGCCCGGTTCCCTGCTCGCCGGGGCGCTGTGACAAAACATCTGAAGCGCATTGAAATGGATGCGAGGAGATGGTGCTGCGCTGCCTGGGTCTTAATGAGCAGGAGAATCAGGCGTTTTCATAACCTGGGATCGCATCGAGCAGCAACCTGCTGCCTCCCAGCCGGCCGTGGCGCAGCAGGAGCCCGCGGAGGGCCCCGGCTCGGCTCAAGGGGCAGCAAGTGGTGGAGCTTAGGGGGCTGGGGGGGCTCCCCCCCAGTTTGGGATGCATGAGGATGACCACGACACCGCGACCTCATCCCCTATCTGTGTCCAACAAAGGCTCCTGAGGCCTCCAGGGGAGGGCCTGGGGTAGGGATGGAGAGCCCTGAGTTGGGGGTGAGACCTCAGGAGGCTGAGGGGGGAGCAGGGAGCGGTGCTGGGGGGGGGGGGGGGCGGGTGTGTCCCCACGGAGGGGTGGCAGGGAAGGCCCGGGGCTGTGAGATGGGCGAGCACGGCACACGGTGGTGGTGACAAAGGGAACGTGGACGCGTCTGAGGTGGAGCTGGGGGGAGAAGCTTTGGGTGGGAGCTCAGGAGTGATCCCCCAGGGGCTGTGCTGACCCAAAGCTGTCCCTGTGCCCCCCACCCGGGGGGGCTGTTGTCCCCCACCTACACTGCACAGCACCGAGACGCCCCGGGGATGCTCCACCAAGCGATGCCGTTCAGCTCGGGGCCGCTGGAGCTGCTCACCCCATGGGATTCTCTGATGGCCTTCGCCGAGCCCCGCGTGCTGCTGCACCGTGGGCACACGGGGGTGGGCATTGGCCCCATGCAGCTCCCCGGGGAGCAGCAAGACCACCCCGAAACACCGCGTCCTGGAGATGCACCGGGAGAGGAACGGGACGGGGCTGGCACCGGGCCTGGCCTGCCTCGTGCCACAGAGGCTATGCATGCCATGCCAGCTTCTCCTGGCTCGGTAACCCCATGGGACCCCTGCCCGTCCTGCAGCATCGGGGCACCCCATGGCAATCCTCCCCGGGACCACCCTCAGCACCCACGGGGGGCTCCCCGGATCCACCGAGCGGGCCCGATGGATGGAGCGCAACCGGGAGGCGAGAGGTGAGTGGTGGCGTCCCGTGGGACTCAGGGCCAGGATGAGGCCACGAGGCGATCCCCCGAGGCCCCCCAGGACGGACGGACCCCCCACCTCGTCCGGTCCCTACCCCCGTGTCCCCCGCGGCGGGGACAGGCGTGCACGGGACGGGGTTGACGTCAACGGGCTTTCAGCGGGGATGATGGATGGCACGGGAAAGCGCTCCCGTTCCCGAGCCGCTGGCTGGGAATCGCCACCCCAGCCCGGAGATGGGGGGGGGGGTCCCCGTGTGTGGCCCCCGGTGCTCGGCTCCGGTAGCACCCCCGGGGTTCGGGCAGCCCACCCGCAGCCCCCACTCTTTGGGCACGGCGATGCTTTTGGGGTGCCCCCGTCCCCATTTGGGGCAGGGGGCTTCAAACCGGGGGTACCGGGGGCACCTCCAGGGGTACGGGGCGCGCACCGGGGCCGGCCCCAGCCGCCGGGGACCCCCTTCCCCTTGTACCCCCCACCTCGCCGTGCCCCCCCC
>NC_048915.1:5586971-5621640 GCF_011077185.1 Oxyura jamaicensis
GGCCGCGGCCCCCCGGTAGGGCCCGCAGCGAGCGGCCGCAGCCCGCCGTGCGGCTCCCCGGTGAAGGTCACCGAGTGCCGCAGCCCGGTGGGGCCGGCGAGCGGCTCCCGGGGCCCGGCCGGCGGCAACCGAGGCTTCAGCGGCAGCCCCCGAGCTCCCCCCCGGGGCCCCGCGGGCCGGGCCGGGCCCCCGCAGCGGGAGGGGGCAGCGGCAGGCCGCCCCTCGGCAGCACCGGTGACCTTGAGGCGGGCGGCACGGCGGCACGGCTCCGCGGGAAGGACAAAGTTTGTCGGCGGCACTTTGGACGGGAATAAATAAAAAAAAGAAGAGGTGGGAAACGGGGCTGGGCCCCACGGCCCGGGGCACCGGGGGCACGGGGATCGCCCGCAGGCCGGAATCAGGGCCGTTTGCTGCCAGGAGCGGGGGCACGGGGCAGGGATTCCTCCTGCCCTGGTCGTGGATGGGGGTGCCGGGTGGTGCCGGGCGTCCTTGGCGCACCGAACGAACCCCACGATGTGCCTCAGGTACTCGCAGCCCTGCTCTTGGCCCCAGATTGCTGCTGGTTGGCCTTAAAATCGCTGCTTTGAGAGCTGGAGGTGCTGGCATCGCTCAGCACCTTTCTGTAGGGTCGGTAGGGAAGCGAGCGCGGGCGCTGAGCCCACCCAGCACGGCGACACCCGCTGCGAGCAGGGGGCTGCCCCTTGGGGCCGGCCTCAACCTGGGCGCTCCCGGAGCCGTGGCAGCCTTCAGGGCTTGTTTCGGCCGTCTCAGTCCGAGTTCAGACCGGCGGGTATGGGCGGGTAACGTCACCTTGTCACAGGCAGGGCTCTGTGGCTTTCGGTGTGTGGTGCTGGTTTCGGATCCGAGAAGGGGCAGAGTGAAACCCGTTACCGTAAGTGCTGCCAGCGGTGGTTTCTCCAGGACGCCCCGGCAGCGGTGAGTTCTGCAGCAGGCCGTCGGGCAGGGCTGCGGGGTGTGCTGCAGGGATGGAGCTCGTCCTTAGCACCTTCAAGCGGAAAGGAGACGTTTTAAGGTGTTTTTCCTTGAAATTGGTGTGCGTTCGGCCGCTGCGTGCCTCTGAGGGGGAGCAGAAGGCGAGGGAACGTGTGGCTGCCTTGATGCAAATAGGAAATCCTGCAGAAGTCTTCCTTACGGCCAGTATTAGGCGTATGTCACTGCTGGAGCTTGCAAAAGGCAACAGAGCTGCAAGGAAAGGTGCTGCTTGGTCTTCACAGGTGAGCAGCAGCGGGAAAGCCAAGAAACTTGGAAAGGGATTTGGTAACAAACTCCAGGCGTCGCTGCCCTTCTCGTAGCCCCGTAAGGGGGAGGAAGGTCCCCGCACCCCGCTCTGCTCAGCGGAGTTGGTGTCTTGTCAGTGCAGGCTCAGGAGCCAGGCTGTCAGTTTTTTTCCGAGGGACTTCTCTGTGCCTGATTTTTATGCTGGCGCAGCTGCAAGCAGCAAAGGTTTGGAGGAGGAGCCCTCAGTTCCTGGCGGTGGGCGAGAAGCTCGGGGCCGGGGGTGTGCGGGGTGGGAGGGAGGTGGTGCCCGCAGGAGGCCACCTTTCAGCCAGAGCAGAGTTCTTCTTGCTTTGGCTTTTAATCGGACCGGGGCCTTGTGTTTCTGTGACATCTGCGTTCCAGGAGTGGGGGCGCATGAAGCGGTTTCCTAATTCCAGGGCACATCAGGCTGCCGCTGTCCTAAGTGAAGTAAATTTGGATGGCTGTCCGCTTCAACTCTTCCCGTACCGCTTTGGTAAAGAAGACGGTTTGCCGTGTGCCTCCGAGCGTCAAGAAATGGTAGCGACCTTTACAAGGGGCACCGGCTGCAGGATCAACCTTCAGGATCGCTGCCAAAGCTCCGCAGGAGCTCCAGGAAGTTTCTTGTTGTGTGTTGTGCTTTTTTGTCTCAAAAAAAAAAAAAAATCAGTGTGCTGAGATCTCACTTGGGGGATTTTCTTCCGCTGCCTCCGACTTGCCGTCGTGTTTGGTCACTTCCTGGTGGATGGAAGTGGGTCACTTTCAGTTGTCTCCTTCGTTCGCTGAAGGTGACCCCAAAATTTGCATGTTTATAGCACGGGATCGTTGGAAAACGAGGCCTGCCTACCCGTCCCGTCTGCACGCCGGGCAGTGTCGGCTGTGCTTCACTGAAGGAAGATTTTCTGATCTCGGGTGGCAGAAGGCTCACGTTTGTGTCTACACCGACAATTATTTTTAATTCTGCCAGATGCCTTCTGATAATTGGACTCATAAAATTAAGTAACGAGGGAAATAGGAACGCTGAGCGTCCTAATGACCCTGCAGCCCCTGAAAGCCATTCGTTCACTTTGTTTTCTACCAGGACTAACGAGGTTCTCCAAAGACGCGCCCGGTTACAGCTGGTGCAGCCTCTCGCCCTGCTGTAGAGCCCTCCCAGGCCTCTGTGAATAACTCAGGTTTGTCGTTCACGTTTTGTAGGTAGTATCCGCTGCTGGAGCTGCCGCGCTGTGGTTTTAATCGCGCTTTCCGCCTTGCCCTCTTCCCTCTCCAGCAGCGTGGCGGTGGCTGAGGCTTGCAATGCAGCAGGAGAGCACGGAATCGTGCAGCAGTGCTTAGGGCCGCGCTCAGCTTGAAGCATAACCTCGCCCTGGGCGTGCTGCAGCCTCTGCGTGCGGGCGCAGCGTCGGATGACCGCCCTCTGATCCAGCGCCTGGCCGAGCGCGAGGTTCGTAGCGAGCCCCCGGTTCAGCTTTTTCTGCCTCTTAAGCTGTGAGGGGATGAGAAAATCCGAGGGCACTCTTAGGACTTGCTGCATAGAAGCTCGTAATTTCATGCAGAATTATTTATAAATCACTCAGAATATTCCAGGACTGCGGCTTAACAGCAAATTCCCAGGCTGGGTCTGTTCCATCCATACTAACCAGGCGTTCTCCTTGTGCTACAAAGCAGTGGAGGAAACGTGTGTGTGATGTGATCAGAACTTCTGTCGCCTAAAATAGGGGCAAATCCACCCAAACACCAGGTGAGGCCCCGCCAATAGTACCCAAGATGCGGCTGAAGAGCAGCTTTGGGGAGCCTTTGGGGCCGAGGCGATCGCTTTAAGGGGTGCCCGGCTGCTGGTGGACTCCGAGCAGGTGCCCCAGAAGCCGAAAGCAGGCACGGGGCTACAAAAGATTTCGAGGGCTTTCTGAACGTGAAGCCTTTCACTTTAATGCTGCGGATGCCAGAATAGTGCCTATGGTTCTGGAAATATTTTTGTCTGACTTCAGCTTTGGGTTGTTAATGCACCGCGTGCGTTCGCGTCGTACACGTCCGGGTGCACGTGTTTGGTGAGTACCTGCTGGTGCTGCCGCGTGAAGTGTCATCCCTGTGAAGTACGGCTCTGGAGACATGCTGAGAGCAAGGAGCTGCTCCACGTTTCTCCCCGGCGTGCTCTGGGAAAGTGCAGACACAGCTCTTGAACGCTGAGGCGGTGCAGAACTTGGTAAGGTGAGCTTGGTGTCACGTTTTCCCTGCCATCCCCGTTAAGGCTCGGGGTAAAGGGGAGCAAATTAAATGTGCGTGTTCCAGGAGCGGGAGATGCATCGTGAGGTGCGTGGCTTGTAAGCTCTTCTCAACGTCCGAAGCAGCAATACAGCTGTGTTCCAGCTTCCTTGAGGTCTGGGGCTCTGAAGCGACGTACCCAAGCTGCAGCCTTGTTCTGGTGCGTGCCAACTGTGCTGTTGTGTGAAGCAGACTCGCCTAACTTGAACGCTCTTTACTTAAAAGAGCTTTTCCATTTCTGCTGGATGTTTAATTTAGGAGCTGAAGAGCCAGCAGGGTTCATCGTAGACACTTGTTATTATTTGTCTGGGAATTTTCTTCCTTTGCTTCTTGCTCTGTGCGCCTGCCTGCCAAAATTGCACGGCGAAAGCAACTATTTAATAATGTTTAACTGTTGAAATACCAAACAGCAAGCGTGACCCTTGTGCTCTTTCAGTCAGAGAAGAAAGGAAAGGAAAATAACCAGTGCAAACAGCAATTCAGATTATTTTGTTTGCTTTAACTTTTAAAAGAAAACTAGTCCCGCGTTGGTTTTTTTTTGTGGTGGTTTAATATTTGCAGCCCCGATTTTTGGCTCGGTGCAGCGCCGCGGGGAGGCCAGCTCACAAATGTAGCGTGGTTTCTGTGCCATGCCATCCTTCTCGTGGCTTTCTCGTACGAGCCTCGGGTGTATTTATGTGCAGGCACAGAACCCTGCCCAGAATTAAAAATAGTCTGTGTGTGTCTTCAGTCTTTGCACGATTTAATGAGGACTGCCACCGGACAGGGGGCTTTGAGCAGTGCTGCTCGGTACTGAGCGCACCGCAAATAGAAACCTCACGTTTTTATTCAAGTGGGTACAATTCCTGGGAGTTTTATTCTCCTGAAGGCCTGAAGCCGACTGACAATGGCCTGCCTGAGACTGCTGCATCCCGTTGTCTGCAGGAGCAATTCCCTTTACCTGCTAGGTCATGCTGCCGCCTGCACGAAGGGACGGAGCTCGCCACGTTTTCTCTGGGTGCTGTAGGATATTCCCTCGTCCCGTGTCCCCAGAGCCGTTTGCAGCAGCGGTTCTCGTTCCTGCCAAGCCTGCACAGCCAGCGCCACGTCCAGCGGGAGGTTTGGGCTTGGCTGTGGTTTCATGGAGCGCTCTGCAAGATCCGGGCTGTAATTCCATATCGAACTCGGTATCAGAGGGGTTATCGGGGCAGTTTCTGCTTTGCATAAATGCATTCAGGTTGGTTCCTCGCACCCGCTGCCTCCACAGAGAGGAGCAGGATTGGTGCGGGGGCAGCAGCAGCCAAAGCCCCAAAGCCCAGTGGTGCTGCTGGTGGTGGCAGGTGAGCAGTGGCTGGCCCAAAGCAGGTTTGGCCCCGCTGGCTGCCGACCCAGCATGGCGGTTTTAAGGAGCTGTGCTGTTGGAGGTGGCGATCCAGGCCCCTCTCCTCGGCTTCGCAGCTTGTTTGGGCTTAAATCAAATGCTGTGCCTCGGAGGAATGAGACCAGAAGTAACGTGTTGGAGGCACTGGGGAGTTAATGTTCAAACGGTGCTTTGAAGATAAAATATATGCAGCTAAGTGCTCCGAGAAGAAAGGGCTGGAAGACACCCGAAGAGGTCATCCCGTTTATGCTTCTGCCCCAAGGCAGGATCAACTCGACGTGAGCCCTTCCTGACTTGTTTGTGCAACCTTCTTTTAAAAACCTTAAGCAAGAAGCACTCGGTACCCTCCGCAGGTAATCAGTCTGGGATTTAACTCTCCTGACCACCAGAGAAATCTACCGATGTGCACCTTGTCCGCGCCCTGGAACGATCCTGCCGTCAGCCGGGCTCAGCGGGTTGCGGTGCCAGCTGCGTGTAGGGGCTGTGCGTGTGATGCCGCAGGGAGAGGCTACAAACAAAACCGAGGAGCTGCAGAAGCTTCTGGTGATGGCGCGCTGGATTTTGAATTGTGTTGGTTTTGCAGAAAGCCTCTTGGATGTGCTTTGAGAAAGTTGGAAGTTTGTGCTTTCATCCGGAGTGGGGATCTTGTGAGTGTCACCTTCTCCCAGTACCTGAAAGGCTGCCTTGGATATTTAGCTCCGTCTTTAGCTCCCGGAGAGTTCCCACATCTCCGGGGTAAATCTTGGCCCATATTTTAGCATTAACTTTTCCTAATTTGTGACCTGTGCATAATGATGTTCTTACACTGTAATAACAGCGCCATCACCGCTGCCGTGACGTGCTGAGGTATTTGCGGTGTACGCATAATGGCACAGTCAGTTTTCTGTTATCATCTGAGTGTTTTCCACCTCGTAGTGGTGAGGTGGAGCCGGACCACTTCACGTATGACTGGAATTCAAGGATTGTGGCCTGAGGGCTTCGTGTGTGGTGAAAGCAGCTAAATAAATGTGTGCCTGTAGCGTGAGAGTTGATAGCAAGGTGCTTTGTAAAAACCTTTCTCCAAAGGTGGCTTCAAGTGAGGTGGTGTTTGTTGGGAAGGCAGTTCTAGGACAATCCCAGGTGCTTGCTATGATGGGTGTTGCCCCAGGCTTACCCCAGAAAAATAAAATCCAGTGATTTAACAAGTTGCTTGGATCTGACTACTTCAGCCGGTTAATGTATGCTTGGTTTGTAAATACATCGTAAGGCCACAGGAGGCAAAACCAAACAAAAAAGAAATGTGAGATGGTTAGCGGGATCCAAAGGAGATTGATCCTAAGGTCAGAGACTGCTCGGGCCTGCTGGAATAAATGAGGGGAGTGGTTTTAGGGGAAGAAGCCCTGATCCCATTGCCCGTGCACCCTGGCAGATCCCAGTGCTGGCTCAGGAGGGAACGCGCTGCTGCCTTCTGCTGACAGCGCTTTATTTCTCCCTTCCTAAGTATTCATCAAATACGTTCAGCGTATGGTGAAGTTTCTTTCCTCAGGTAGTCTGAGCTATGAGCAACCTGCAGCGCGTATGCCACGAGGGGTGAAATTGTGCTGGCACTGCTGTATGTTGATCACTCGGCCTTAAACGTATCGGCGTCTACGGTGTTCTGTGCCTGCACCACAGCAGAAGCAGTGCACGTCTTGGTTCCTTACCTGGCGGGCTTCTGCCTCCTTTGTATTACGGTGCAGAATATCGGCTTTTGTTGGCAGCTGGTCTGGTTTCCAAACCCCGCTACGTATAGCTCTCTGAACGTGGTTTCCCCTGCGTCCCCCCCATGCCCTCGTTCGGGCAGCGTTTTCTAGGCAAGGCCTTTTCTCTGCTGCCTCGTTGACGTATCGGAACTGGAAGTGCGGCTCGGCCGGACGCGCACGCTGAAAGGATTCCTCCTTTCGGAAGGCACTTGGCACGTGGGAGAGGTGGCAGCGCACGCCAGCCTGGCTGTCTCCGAGGCTAATTCCCAGGGTGCACAACCACTGGTTTTTCTCATGGAGTTGTTCAAAACATCGAGACCCAGAAGCTCGCCTGTCCTAACCCCTGGCCCTGGCACACTGGGCTTGGGCCTTTCCTTTTGCCTCAGCTGGGCCAGACGCCAGTCTCAGCAGCAATCTTCCCTTCGTGCTGTGCTGCAGCTCCTTGTCTTTTACACCTCTGTAGCAAGGCTTCGGGCTTGGTCTGCTCAGCTCTTGCCACTGGAGGCAGCCCGTGGCTCTTCAGCAGGATTTGGTAGGACCAAATTTGGTAGATCTGGGGTCCGCAGTGCTGGGTTTCAGAGCTGGGGAGCTCCCTGCCGAGCAGGAGTGGCTGTTGGGTGCCCATCCTCGGCAGAGTTCCCCGTGGACACCTCGAATACACGCTGCTCCTGCCACTGTCTCAGAAGCCCGGTGTGTTCCCGTGGTGTGTCGGCACAGCCCTCGCTGCTTTCCTAACCAAAGCTAGATCTGTGATGGGCCGGAGGCGAAGAAATCGATACAGCAGCGTCCGTGGTGTTGGTTTGGAAGAAATACCCGCATGCCTGCGGTGCCAACTCGACAGTCACCGAGACTCAAATTTCCCAACTACATCATTAGTTAAAACCATTTCACGTAACTGCACAGGCAAGGCCTGGATATTAAGGAAGAAGAAGAGACCAGTGATCTCAAACAATATTCTTACGCCCCCCAAAGCAGGTAAAGTGACTTTGTTGTTGCTCTGGCACCTTTGTATTTCCAGCTGTGCGGTGTACTTGAGCTCCCGGGCCTTTGTCTGGGGAACACGCGGCTTGGAGTTGTAAGTGCAATAAATTTGGTCTTGTTTCATAAAAGGAGGCTCAGCTGTGAATTCGAAAATACCTGCATGGCCTTGGGTGGGTCCTGAAGCAGAGAAAAAACAGTACAGTGAATCAAGACGTAGTATCTGTGGGAGCAATTGTAGACCACTGGCCTGACTTCTCGAAGGTTTGTTTTAAAACGCGTTTGCGAGGGGCTCGACGTCGTGCGCCCTGCCGCACAGAGACAGCCTCAGCACAGCTTCACCTGCTGCGGTTGTCGCTGACACCGGAGGTGGTTGTCCTAGTCCATCTCAAACCCCATTTATATTTTACATTTTACATTCCACCGCTCCCTGAAGACAGGGCTGCAGATCGCTGAAACCGCGATAATGAGAGCGGTATCCACAGAGCTCTGTGGCTTTGTCACCCATCGAAGGCTCTTCCTTTGCGTTTAAAGGAACGCGCTGCTAAATTCATGTAAAACTGTGTATATTCTTCTCGTGAAGCTAGTTCTTGCTTGCTAGATTGTTCCTCCTGATCCTGGCAGGCTCAGGTGTCTGGCTCCTGCTGCTGCACAGAGCTCATTCTTCAGATATGCAAGTGTGGCTCTGCACATTTTACTTTGTAATCAAGGGACAGGCTCCCAAAACAGAACGCTACGGTTCTGAGGGCGCATCGGGCCGAAAGTACCACGGAGTGCTGGACTAAGTGTTTGCTCTAGATAACCGCTTTTCAGCTCCATGGATCTACGTTTAATTCCTCAAACCGCCGGGCTTGGTTTTTGCTGGGCGCTGTGACGTTGCTTTTTTACTCTTTGCTATTAAAGGTGGTGTATTTAAAAAAGAAAAGAAACGAACTGCTTCTTTTTCCTTTTCTGTACCGCCACGTCTTAATATAGCCGTTTTTGTGAATTCTGTGCGCTAGCAGATGATGTAAACCCAAGTGCATCTTAAAGAGGAGTGTGGTTTTTCGGGGAGGCGGCGGCGGTTCTAAGCACTCTGTGGAGGTGGTAATTCTATATTTGAATGGTGGTAAAATCTCGCGGGGGGGCTTTTTTTTCTTCAGAAATATTTGTGTTTTATTCTTATTTGTAGCTGTAATTGAAGGATGTTGAAGCAAAGCGTTTGTCCGAATTTCCATCTCGTTGCTTTTCAGCCTCTGCCTTCAGATTTAGCCATTTTGGGGGGAGCTTTGGCTGGAACGTGCCCCTGCCACTGTGTGAGGCGGGCTCTTTCCCATAAAGCTGGTCCTGGGAACAGGACTGCTATGCAAAGAACCCGACATCTCTGCTACCACCACAGGCCTGCGGTTCTTGGTGGTGTTCTGGAGTTGGTGCCTCCTTCCCTGCCAGCCTCGAGGCTTTCCAGCGCTCCCCTCTGGCGCTCGCAGTTTGCGTTTCAGGCGTTTGAATGAATTTCATTCCGCTCTGCTCCCTGCCCAGCAGATTTGGCTCGGCTGATTTCAGTTGGGGACTGACTTGAAAGGAGGCAGGTCAGGAGCGGGGCCGTGCTCTTCTCCGCTCCCCTTCCCCAGCTCGCCCAGGGACATTCAGCGGCTGTCGGCTCCTGCCCTGCTGCCTCTGCTGGGCTCTTCCCAGCCGCTGGTTTTTTGGCTGAACACCTCCAGGTACTCGCTGCAGGTGGAACTGCAAGGTCAGAGCTCTGGGCTGTATTTGTGGTCGTGCTGTGGGGTTTTCAATACACGCTTCTTGCTCGAGCGTGCGGATCCTGGGTGAGACAGCTCCACTGAGTGCTTCCCCCTCCCCACGGCCCCACAGAAAGCCCAACGAGGATCTCGTGTAAAAGAAAACAGCCGCAGACACCGGCAGTGTCTCCATGGTTGCTTTGTGCTCCTGCGAAGTGAGCTTCTGAAGCATTTGTCAGCTGCCCCGGGATTTTGTAAGTTCAATGTCTGTGGAAGGTGTTGTGCTCCGGTGAGCAGCAGAGCTCGAATTGCCGAGCGCTGCTGGCGTAGCGCTGAGATGTGCTGGCTGACGGGCTCTGTAAGCACCTCCAGGCGCTTTGGGGCCAGGCCTCAGCGTTTCGGCCTTCAGCTGCTTCTTCCCTGAGTCTGGAAACAAAATGTTTGCCTTCATGGGGCACGTTCCAGGCTGTGCAGATGGGGCGTGCGCTGTCACAGAGGCTGTGTCCCAGTCTCTCCTATTCTCACACCCTTATTTGTTGCCCTACGTGCGTTTTCCGGCGCCTGGGCCTAAGGGTTTGCTTGTTTTCCTGCGCCTCAGTCAGCACCACGAGCAGTTTCCCCCTGGGTGAAGGAATTTTCCCAACTGTACACGAATGGTTTCGTTACAAAAGTTGGTTCTGCAGAGCCAAGGCTGTAGGTTTGCATGAAATCTTGGGTATTTCGTTTTTTTGTCTTCCTCTGCTGCTTGCAGGCATCCTCAAAGTCACTTATGTATGTCTGTGTCCTACTGGAGGCTTGTTTCTGGAGTAATGTTTTGAGTAGTTTTAACATGTTCAGGCTTTCATTTTGGTATCTGTAGTTATTTTTTCTATAAGTCTTTCCAAAAACCAACCTACTGCTGATTCTTGGTGCTACTCTTACTCAATTTCCTAATAATTACATTCAGCAGTCCCCCGAGGCAGCAGCCGTCCCTTGGTCAGGCATCGGGCTGGTCGCTTTGCCTTCTGAAAGTCCTGGATCTGCTTCGAAGACAGCAATTTTTTGGATTAATCAAGAGGATTTCTGAATTACAGGTTACTGGAGGAAAGCATTTCTAGCTCCGCTTCATAAGTTTGGCTGAATACGACAGAGGCACGTATTTAATCCGCGTATGTAATTCCCCTTTGCAGGTGGGGGGGGTACAGCTGCGGTGATGCTGGTGTTCTCTTCCCCTCTGCTCCGTTAGCTTTTGTTCCTTTTCTTTAACCTGTTGCTTCTGAGGGTTTTGTGGAGCATTGTATTCCGGCACAGCATTTAAGTGGGTTGAACGCGAGTCGTTTGTATTTCTGAATAAAGCCTTGAAAAGTGATTTGGCTTGTCATCGGCATGAATCGCATCTCCAGTGGCAGAAAAGCCCCTGACTAGTGTTAGTGTTGAAATATTGCCAGTACAGAGCAGATCTACAGCAATAGCTTTTATTTATCTGCCTCAACTATTCTTTGTCTGTATTTGACACTGCAGATCAAGGGGGGGAATCAAGTGCCAATTTTAAATTTTCAGTAGAGTATTTATCTCTCTGTATTTTCTTACAAATACTTGAACTATCGGAGTTTGTGGGCGGGGAGCATTGTCATGCAAATAATTGTCAAAGAGTCATCGAGAAGCTTGTCAGCCTCTGATTTCCACGGGAGCCTTGCCTGCCGCCCTTCCTGTCTTGAACTCTTGCTTTGAGACTGAAAATCCGATCTGTGCTCCTCCTTGTCATCCTTCCCGGGTTAATTAAAGAAAAATGCCACTGTTCATAGACTCTGCTTTGGAGAATGTTGGCTGCGGAAGGTGCTGCACTAATTAATTAATTAATTGTCCAAGGTTTGTCTCTCTGATCTGCTGATGGGACTTGGTGCATCGCCTTCTCTTTGGACTTGTAGCTTTTGCCCTTGCGTGGTGGTGCACAACTGTGTCTTTGTGATCCTTACAGAAAAAACGTCGCCGCTCTCCTTCCGGCTGCTGCAGGCTGTGCAGAGACGTCTCGTTTGTGCGCGGCGTGCTGTGCCGTTCGGGGGGCTTCAGAGCTGCTCTGGGTGGCCCCGGAGCATTTAACGCCAGGAACCCACGGGCTCCTCGCTTCTGCTCGCTAGAGAAGCACGCGGCCACTCCTCTGGCATTCACCACAATGTGCATGGGAGGTGCCAGCCCTGTCCCGTGGGGCTCTGCTCCTCGGCCCGTCCTGGGTATAACTGTGTGTTGGGCACGTCTGCCCGCTGCGCGGCCACTCGGGAATCTTGCTGGAGCCTGCCGGCGTGCTAAAAACAGTGCAAATCCACCAAAACAGACACCTTTCAAACAGGCACAGAAGAAACTCTGTAATTACAGTTTGTAGAAGTAATATCGGGCTGACAGTGACGTTCTGGCTTCACCTTGAGGGCGGTTTGGTGCCGTGTCCCGCGCTGTTGTTGGCTGCAGCAAACTCCAGAATAAATGATCGTAGGGCAGGTGAGCACCGGAGTGTGAGCTGTGACTGGGCATGGTCGTGGTCTGTAACTCCTTGTGAAGAGGCAGAGCTCGAAGAAGAAATCAGGAGACTATTCCTATCAGGAGACTATTTCTGCTTTCGGTTCCTTTTCTTTTTTTATATGTTCCTTTTTAATCTTTGGAAAAATAAATAAAATTAAAGAAAAACACTTGCAGAGGCTGTGAGTGTCTTTTACATTGTTAGTGGGACCTGCACTGGCATGTCTTACTTTGCCGATTTTCCTGGCAATTAGCCAGGCTGGCCCCCTCCTGTATTCCTGGGATGCGGAGGGAATCTGCATGCCTTTGACTCCCGCATCCCTCCCTCAGTGCTAACGCTTTCCCCTTTTTCTCCCAGTTCCCAGCATGTCCACAGATGGCGGCTTCGGTACAGCTGGCAACAGCGATGCCCAGCAAAGCCTCCAGTCCTTCTGGCCACGAGTGATGGAGGAGATCCGCAACCTCACGGTGGTAAGTGTCTCCTCCAGTTGGGCTGTTTCTGAAGGATAAGCCGCGGTTTGGACACGTTCCTGCTGCTTGGGGCATCCAGCGGGGTTGGCTGTTTACACACTGCGAGGTGGCCCTAAGAGCTGATCATCGTCCAGCCGGGTTTTTGACTTTGCTACAACCGTCAGAACCTGAGCCAGGCACGGGATGTAGCTGATGCAGTGTGGTGAGATGCAATCCTCACACGTTCAGCTCCGTCTGGGCAGGTATAAGGGGATATCAGCCGATCATCCATGAGGAGATGGAGGGATTTGAGGCCATGCCTCACGCTGTAGGCAGGCTGTTTTACTGCTGTTCAAACTCAGCACTATAAAATCTGTGACAAGCATTACTTCCATGTAAGGATATCCTTACCAAAATACAGCTCTTAATCCTCCCCACCCCGTTATGAATTCAAACATCTGGCTATTGGCACACAGTTACAATTTTGTGAATGAATTTTTGGGTTTAGACTTCTGTAACTGTTGTGCCCTCTTTCCGTAAAGTCTCCTTTGACAAGCCTGAAGTCTTGAAACTCCCCTGAATGCCAAGCGCATCATCATCACATGCTTGATTAATTTAAAGGCATTTGATTAAAAAAATCACGTATAGGCTGGGAATAAGAATTGGGCTAAGTAGCTTCTATTTCTTTTTTCCATCCCCAAAAGAGATGTGCCTGAGATCAAGGGCATATAATAAAACTGACTTTTCAGGAGAGATTGATAGATTACTGTGATACAGTGGTCCTGAAAGCACGCTGCCGTGCTCTTAATGTGACTGGAAACAAAAGAACTCCAGTGGAAGATGGGCTGTTCAAAGTGAAAACCCCAGTCAAGGAGTTTGAAGATAAGCTGCTTTTTTCAGCCTGCGTGCGGATAGTTGATTAAAGAAACAGATGTAGAATTTTGTATGCATAACCAGAATTAATTACTTTCCTCCTTCACTGCAGTGAATTCTTGTGTTCGAGAGCTGTAGTTTGTCTTCATCTCCACATGAAAGGGGTTTATTCTGCAGCTTATCAAGTATGGGCAGCTTAATTTTTAACTGCTGCATGAATCTATTTATTGCATCGCAAGGTAGTAAGCCTCTGAAAACTAGCTGAGGACACTGAAGGGGAGATGGCGAGGAAGAGGGAGAACAGCCGTGTAATCAAACCCTGATTTTTTTTTTGTGCATCTTATTAAAAGTGCTCCCATGTTTGTGGACGTAAGTACCCTTGGAGCTTGTCTGCTTGTACTGCGTAGTAGAGGTCCGAGCAGCTCTTTGGTGGAAAAGCCCGCTCTGCTCGCCTGCTTTTCACAGTTCTCTGGTTCTGTGCACTTGCCATGTGCCACCACTAGCTGGAATTCATGGGAGGAAAACAGGGAACAGCTACATAAGAACATAGCTGCGGTCCCTGTTCTCTGTCCCGCAGGACAAAAGGGACTGTAGCCTGGTCTTGGAGAAATAGGAGACGGGACTGGGCTGAAACCAGCATTTCAGCTCCACAGTGAGTTAGAAGTGGCCTGTGAAAACATTGAGACCTAATTTGGAAAAAAGAAAAGATGAAGAATTGGTGCCTGAAGTTTGTTGTGCTGGGCAGTAGCCAGTAGTGGTCATGCTTCCCTTCACCATGGCACTTGCGTATTAATTTTGATTTACGTGACGTTTGCCCGTCAGCCTTAAAGGAATAAAGGAGCTTTAAGTTTCTGTAATTTCTCTCGCTGTCTCTTTTCTCGAACGATTTTAATAGCATCGTACCTTGTGCAATGCACTTGTAAGTGCAAGTGTCTGCTTGCAGCTCTGCTGCTTGTGGAAGTGAAATGCTTCACACCATTAAGAGGCTTACAAATTAGGAATTTTGTCTTCATCTTTCTTTGAGGCTTGCCCAAACCTCACGGGGCTCTTTAAAAGGGAATGAGCTTAAAAAAAATAAACTCCAGAAAACCTTTGGGATATTTTTTCATGCCCTAGCAACCCCTGAAGTTGTTTATGTGGCGGTTACTGGTTGGAAGTGCCACCCTCAGCACGCTGTGTGTTTGAGCACCGGGCCCGGCCCTGGCTGCTCTTCTCCCATTGCCCCAGGTCCTTCCAAAACACCAGCCGGGCCCTGCTGGTGCCAGCAGCACCACGTTCACACTTCTTTCCAGAGCAAGGGCACCGACTTTTTTATTTATATATATATATGCACAGCCCTAAAATAATGTAAATTTTAATATATGAATTAAATAAAATACCCCCTGCTGGAGTGCTGGCTGGGCCATGTACAGCTTCCATATTTTGTTTCAATAGAAACCAGCATTTTCAGCATTTTTTTCCCTCTTTTGTTTCACTAACATGTCTTGCAGTGCTTTCTTCCCTGGAGAAATGAGTTTCCTTTTATTTCTTTTGACATTTTTGTAGAGAAGGGAAGATGTTTTTGAGCAGCCCTTTGTGGGCAGGGATTCTGCATTCCTGACGCAATGGTACGTAGCCTCGGCCGTTATCCCTCTTTTAAGGGGCTCCTGTTAACAACGCTGCTTTTTTTTATTCTTCTGTATCTTCAGAGAGGGGAGACCACGGCCTGTGGTGAAGCTCAGCACCTTCCCTCACCCTGGGAGGGAGGTGTTGGTGCCTCCTTCCGTGCTCGGTGGCATCTCTGTTGCTGCACACGCCGAGTACATGCTGGCAGCTGAGCGGAGCAGGATGATTGATTACAGTGACAGCCTTCTCTCTCTCCGTCTCTGAAACCATCATTACACCATTTTGAGTCAGCGGTTCTTTTTGCTGGAGAATTGCAAGAAATCCATCTGAAAACGGGAACGGAAGAGATTTTTGAACAAGGTTCTTGCGGAGGTTTTTGACACCAGGACCCGTACTGGGCAGCAGTGATGTGCAAGTGAAGCAAAGGCCCATCCTGTGGCCCCACAGAGCTCTTGTTTGCCCTCATTTTCTCAAGCGACTTTTTGCAAATTCCATTGCTTTCTGGGTCCTAAGACACCTAATTGAATTAGTTGCTTCAAATACACATTTCTGCCTCTAGTTATAACATCAGAAACATTCTGTTCTGCAGAATGACTTCAACTTTGAGGTGAAATTGTAAATGCAAGTGTCTGACAGAAGACTGAAGTACAACTGCACCAGTATAACACAGAAATACAGATGAGAATACTTGGATCTGCAGAGAAGCTGCCATCCCTCAAAGAAAATAAGTTATTTTTGTCTAGTTTTAGCCAGTTTAGTTTTGGACAATTCAGATCTATTTTAACATTTCTTTCCTTTGTTTTCAGTTAAGTATCGCTAAAGAGTCTCTCAAATCTGAATCTCTCCGCAGAAAGACTTCAGAGTTCAAGAACTGCCCCTGGCTCGTATTAAGAAGATAATGAAACTAGATGAAGATGTGAAGGTACAATCATGGCTTTTTTCTTAGGTGTTTATGACCCTTTTGGTGGATGTTGTAGCTATAATTCCTTGCAATTCATTACTTCTTATTGTGTATAGTTATTTTTAAAGCACATTATAGAACAATTGCCTGGGATGCACTATCAGCTGGCCTAGTGTAATTAAACTGAACTAGGAAAGCGGAGTCATTTGGGATCTTTGCTTAAGACTTCTGCAATTGTGCTTTCTTCTGTTAAGTAGCAATTTACTGCATCATTCTGGGCATTTTCTGTTTTGTTTTTTTCTCTAGTGCTTAACTGTTTTTTCTTGTATTTCCTCCTTATTTTTCTCAACTCTTCCACAAAGCTGTAGGGTGTTTAATGTGAAGTGATACCACGTAAACATGTGATACGCTGTGTAAAGTTCTATGGAAAAATAATAATTTAGGTAGATAACATGGGTTTGCTACCAGTATTTGGGCTGAACCCTTGACGTGTGACTGATGAAGATAACACGTGAGTTGACTGATGAAAACTTAGCAGCATAAAAGGAAAAGAGAAGGGAATCACCTCAGGGGTGTTGGTGCTTGCACCGCTCCCGTCCTGTTTTCTAAACTGGAGAACTGTCAGAAGTGTCTCTCCTAAGAGAGGAGAGAACGGTTTGCACTTTCTTACTGTTTTTCTCAATGTGACACCATCCTTCTCGTAGGACAACCTTTAACGTTTAAATGAGATTCAGGAAAAAGGTGTGTGTTGTCCTCCTGTACAAGGGAGCTATTCATTCGGCCTGTAACCAGAATGAACCCAAGCCGCTGAGGTCCCACGTTACTGCCTTAACCAAATGAGTGTTGTTTTTTGATAATGAAGGGAAAGATGAGATTTAAGGGGAAATAAATCTCTGGCTTCAAGCATTATTTAACAAGAAGAAGCCTGTACGAGGAAGTCATCGCTAATGCCAAACCAGCTAATAATGAAACTGCTGAACTTGAGCTCGATACTTCTTAAGGCAAAGGAATTTTGGTAATTTGGTGAGGCGCTTATGCCTCCAAACCTCCTTTGCAATTTCTCCGTTCATTTCAACTTATATTGATGTTACTGCTATAAAGTAAGGGCCAGGTTTTGTAGCGAGCCCTCAGCCTGTCCTGTTCAGCTTCTGCCCTCATTCAGAATCGTACACACGTGCCAGGAGAGGATCTTGGTTGTTACCCATAGCTGAGTACGCACTGATGCCATTTGTAACTGCACGTTGCTGGCCTACCATAATCCAGCACGATACAGAGCTAACGTCTAACTAGTCACGTATGAAACAGGCTTGGAAGACAGCCTGTATACGATCAGTACTCCTCACAGCGTGTTTAACTCAAGGCTGGTAATTATTTGGAGTGTCAGACCCATAGATCTTCTGTTACGGAAATTCCCCAAGCTCCACTGTTAAACAATGCAACCGTTCAGATTTGAGTAACGTTATAAAGTTACCCTGACTACCACTCTGCTGCATTAGAATATTGATGGTAACCTCAAAAAAAATCTGTACATTTAATTACAGATGATTAGCGCTGAAGCTCCTGTGTTGTTCGCCAAGGCAGCTCAGATCTTCATAACAGAATTGACTTTGCGAGCGTGGATACACACAGAGGACAACAAACGCAGGACTCTGCAGGTAACAGAGTTGCTCCTACCTAGCCTTCATCTGCTTCGTACGCTGTTTCCAACTTTTTGTTTCCATAATACGAGGTATGTTTTGTAGACAGTATCTTTAGTACCTGTGTTTATCACTACAAACCTGGGTACAAAGCACAGTGTCCCGTGTAACTGAAATGCTTCTTGCTTAACTTGGTCTTAAAAACAAACAGACAACAATGAAAACACACAAAGCTGCAGCTGTGTGCTAATTGTGGCCTGCTCTAATTACTCAGGGTATCTGTAACTGGTGAACTTCTGGCTGATGTGGTCTTCGGTAGTGATTCTCTTAATGTAAGCTTGTGGATGCTAGTCTGGGTTGATAAATGTGTAGAGATGAAAATGAAAATACCCACCTCTACAACAGATTACTGGTCCCTTTGGACTGGGAGTCAATTCTTAGTGGTTCAAGAGTAAACTGTGTGGTTCAAGAGCTCTTCAGGGTCTTTTATGCAAAATTTTGACATTTGCTTTGTCTTACAAGCCGATCAGATCTACCTGACCCTGTAATATAACCATCAGTCCAGGCCCTCAGATCTGAGGTGAGAGACAGACGTTTAGGGCCACGCCACATCTCCCACACCCTGGTGCAGAGATTGCCATAGCGGCAAGCAGACAAGCCTGACTTCAGTGCAAAGCTGTACTGTTGAGTGGGTGTCTAACCACTCAATCTTCACTAAATCAGGCTAATGCAACTTCCTTAATCCAGGCTTTAATGCAGTTACTGTGGGAAGGATGTATTTGGTCCACATACCAATAACATGATGCTTCCTAAGTGGCAAGCGTTAACTCAGGCACGTCCTGTTAACAGCTTTCAAGTTGTTATTTCAGAATTGTGCTTCAATCCTGATCCTAATGTATAAAACCTTTAATTGACCCAGGTTTTCTTTCTGAGCGCTTTGCCTTCCACAGCAGCTGCCATCCTGGAACAGCTGCTCTCCGCATGGACAGTGCAGCTGGAGGAATGCAGGCTCTCTTATCAAGTATTTGGGAAAAAATTTCGAGTGGAGAGGTCTGAGTTATGGGAGTCTATTCCGAAGGAAATTGGATTGAACCCAATCCTCAGCACGGAGAATGAAATATGAGAGACATCTGCTCAATAAAAGTTTTCTTCCTGGTGAAGATACTTTTCTAATGTATGCTGCCTGCAGAACAAAAGAAACGTCTCTCTTGTGCTTTCTACGTGATCGTTGTTTGACACTTAAATGCCAAGACAGTATAAGGTTTAGAAATGTCAGCTAGCCTGAAATGTGAGGATTGATAGTCTTTTAAATTTTACCCACTCATTAGGCAGCGTAGGCATCTTTGTCTCAACTCATGTTCATATACATGCTTTATAAATTTATCTTCAGCTAATGAAAATGAGGCTTTTAATAGCTTCTTGAATCAGCTCTACTTTTTAAGGTGGCTTGCAAGAATTTTAAGATGACAGTACCTTTTTTTTCTTCAGATCTTAAGCAAATACATTTAAGTGATGACTTATTGCTGGCTGACTCTTTGTTCAGGTTTTTTAATGTTTTGACCTGATGCTAATGTTTGGTTTTCTTTTTTTGGTTGAGATATAAAGGAAAAGGTTTATATATGCATTGTATATAGCAGTTTTGAGAAGATATTTGCCTTGCCAGTTTTTCTTAGAAGCTCATTGGCTCTTGCACATCCTTTTTCTGATGCATGTT
This sequence comes from Oxyura jamaicensis, assembly GCF_011077185.1. Taxonomy (NCBI): domain Eukaryota; kingdom Metazoa; phylum Chordata; class Aves; order Anseriformes; family Anatidae; genus Oxyura; species Oxyura jamaicensis. The sequence goes on from NC_048915.1 coordinate 5,605,941, forward strand.
TGGCCAGTTTGCTAAATATGTTTTAATCTTCCTGCTTTCTTTTAACTATTTTGCCCTTCCACATGCTGAAGCTTGTTCTCTCAACATCTCTTGGGATTCCCCTGCCCTGAATAAGAAGATCCTGTGATCCTGTGATTCTTTTTTTTCTTCCTCTCCCCAACGTGTATTCTACATGTGTTTTAGTATTGCAGTTTCTAACAGTCATCTTCATCTTCTTGCAAAGCTTTTTGTGCAGATCTTTGGAGTGGGTTTTTGTTTGACTTTTAAAATTCTTTGTTTTTAACAATTCCCCTTTTTAAATGTGCTAAAAGGTTTATGACTGTTGTCATGAACCCTCTGTAGTGAATTACATCAGTGCTGTTGTGAAGAATCTGTTTAGGCCTGGTGGGTGAGTAGATAACTGTAAAAGCCAAAGTTTGATAACCACCTCTGATTAAAAAGCTTTAACTTTATTTATTCAGTGACAAAAACGACTTCTAAAGCTGAAGAATGGTTTTCTTTTTGTTGTTCTAGAGGAATGACATTGCCATGGCAATTACGAAGTTTGATCAATTTGACTTTCTTATCGATATCGTTCCAAGAGATGAACTGAAGCCTCCAAAGCGGCAGGTGAGACAGAAGAGTGGTTGCCCTGTTGTCCGTCCTTTCCTCAGTGTGATTTCACTCTCTAATTGATAGAGTCTTAATAAAGAAGTCCAGAATCTCAGATTTAAACATGAAGTTTGTGCCTCTCTTTTTTCACAGGTTTCTTCACAGCAGTTTTCAGGTTCTTTTTTTTTTTGATAGCTTGTGTGGAGATTTACAGAAATTTAACTTGGGAATTTAATTAAGTAACGAAAACATTACTAAATAGCTCTGAAAACAGATGTTGCCAGCATTTAAAAAAAATAAGTTTTAAAAGTGTGCTGAGTCTGCATCCTTTGAGTGTTGTAAAAGGAAGAAACAGGCATCTTTGCAGGAGGTGCTACTGCTATGCACCCTTTGGGGCAGTCATTGCTACTGTAAACATCCTTGACTGGAAGCTGTAAGGTGTTAGAAGGAGCTTTCAGTCGGATGTTTACAGCGGCAGGCTGCTGCGGTCATCTGAGCACAAGATGTCCTTTGAAAGTTAACAGGCTCGTGCTTCGCACAGCGCTTGTTTCCCTTGTGTTTGAGACGGTGACGAAATTGCAGCGAGGTGGGGGTGAAGCTGTCTTGCCGCTTCAAATGCACAAAGAAACAGACCCAGTTCTCTGGCAGACTAACTCATCTCCTTCGCTTAAAATCTTGTTCTTTTTGCTGCTCTAAGTTCACCAGCCCGGTGACTGTTGGTCTCTCTTTGCTACACATTACTTGAGAAAATGGCTGGGCTTGCTGCTGCCGGTGCACCTCTAGGGAAGAGTTTGGGCAAGGCTGCACCTTGCTCAGCAGCTCCTGGAAGCCTTGCCCAGGGCTTGACTGCAGCAGTTTCTTCTCTGAACAGTAGATTGCAGTGGCTATAACGATGTATGTGCTTTCCTCAGCTGGTTTTCTGGTACTTTTGGAGGTTTGCAGTGCCTTAGTCTTTGAAATGTGCAAAATGATCCTTAAAATATCTTTTCTTAGGACTGCTACTGGAGAGGCTGGAATACTGTAAAAACAGCTTTCTGGCAAGTGTTTTACTTGGAATACAAGAGATGTCAAAGAAAAGATTCCAATGTAAATCAGGATAGCATGCAAGAAGATACCTACTCTGAGCGCAGAGACAGCGGCCTCATTGTAGGTCTGCATTCTGGAGGTGGTTGTTTTACTTTTTGTCTTGACGTCGTCGTGGTTCTACTGCCGTGACCACCAAAGGGAGGAAATCCACACTTCATCTTTTTTGGTGACATCCTGGGTTGAGTTAGCCTAGCGTTCTGATTTCCAGAAGCATTGTGACTTCCTAGTAAGTGAAGAAAATGCCTTCCCACGTCACGATATATGCAGGAGTGTCTGTCCCACTGCTGTAAGCAGCTGTGGTTACATTTATCAGTATCCCAAGGCTTCATTAGCGGTGTGCTGGGAGTTCTGTAGTCCATACACGCGGTGAACATCCCCTATGGGAGCATGGCACAGCTCCTGCTCTGCACGAGTTCCCTGCTTTATCCCTGCAGTAGTAGAGCAGAGATGACTTGTCCAAAGGTCGTTAGTTCCATGCTAAATGAAAAGACAAAGCAGCAGCAGCTGGTACAGCTGCTCTCAGTGTTGTGTCACTGGGCGGAAAGGGAACCCCCATTTCAGTTTGGTTCAGGTTGCAATCTGAGGTGAGGCAGGTGAGTTCTGGCATTGCAAATTCAGTTCTTCTAGTGCCTCATTCAGTTATTCTACACTGTAGTACTATATATATATATATATATTTTGTGTACTTGGTGTTGGGGAGGGAGAACATTGCCCATATTTTCCCTTGCTCGAGCCTTGTGATTTACAGCAAGAAGAAACCCCTCACGATTTATAACCAAATTAATGCATGAAGTATTTTAGTAGCATGTGTTGGATGCATATAAGTTGCTAGGTTCACTTGTCGTGATGCGTCACACCAGAACTGTGTCTGTAGGACTGCACAGCATCAGGCCTTGGAGATCTCTCTCCCACTGAAACATTCACTCTTTCTGAACACTGCTGAATCACTAGAAATACTTCTAGTGGCGAGAGAAGTTTGGAGAAATAGCTGCCTGATACCAGCACAGGTTAGGGCTTTACAGTGGAAAATATTCCTCTGATTCAACAGTGTTGAAAAGTAGCTGCCTGTAGGCTGACAGCCTGCGCTTTTTGGCTGGGGGTGCAATCTGTATTTTATCTCTACCACGGAAAAGACTGTTTGACAAGTTAGCGTTGGTTACGTGGAAGAGCTGGGAATGAAGCCGTGACTGTTATGTTGCTCTGGTAACTAAAGCTATGGCTTGAAAATAAAGGATGGCAAGCGATGCGATATAACCTCCTGCGAGCAGGTTGGGATTTCGAGTCATTTTGGTGTCTAGCAAAGGCAACTTTAACCTCGAATAGATACCTAGGGCATTAATTGAGGTTTCAGTTAGGAACTGAGGACTGGAGTGCTCTAGAAGTAGCGTGTCTAAGGCCTGGGCTTCACAGGAACAGCGACGGCTCTCCTGGGCGTGCGGGTTTATGATGAGCTGGAGACGTGTCCTGTTGAATATATATTTTAAATTTGTTGTTAATCCCTTCCCTAGAGGATTTGATGAAGCGAGGGGGAATTGATCAGTGAAGTACTGCGTGTAGGAAGTCCTGTACGTGTTTGATTGCGGTGGCTGGCGGTGCTGTGGGGCAGTGCTGATGTTTGCTCTGAGAGCCCCGCTCCGAAGTCGCTCCTTGATTACAGCCAACTGTGAACAGCTTAACCTTTGGGGCGTAATCTTCTGGTAGGCTGTTGAGAAATCTCCCCTTGCTAAGTCCTTTGTTTAGCTGCTGTCCCTCCAAGAGACTAGCATCTAGGGGAAAAGGCTCTCTTACTCAAGCCTGGCATCCATCTAGACAGCACACACCAATTCTGTTTTAACACAAGTTCCTCTTTTTCCATCCAGTTGGGTATGCTGAAGGTAAGCCGCGAGCAATGCAGGGGAGTGGAAGAGATTGGTGCAGCCTGGAACCTACCATGTTGTAGCACGTGTAAACATCCTACACTCTCAGCTGTGAACTCGAGGTGGCTGGGAGAGGATTGTTTACGCCTTCTGCCATGGAGTGAACATCTGCATCCTCTGCAAGTGGTGAGCTGCATCCTCTGCAAGGTGCAAGAGCTGGCTGCTCCTCTGGGGAGCCTGAGAGTTTGGAGTCTTCAGCGTTAACTGCTTGCCACTTAACGTAATCTCTCAAAATCTTGCCTAAAATTCCTTGTCTAAGATATTGTTAATCACAAGGGGTTTTTCCTCTCCCAAAGACATCCTTAGATAAAGCAAAACATCAGTATTGCAGCCTGTGCTTCAGACAGTGAGCTAGAGCAGAGGCTTTTTCTTCACGCTATTGAGATGTTCCTGCTACCAGCAAAATCAGGCTGCCAAGCCATGGTGCAAGATGAAGCTGTTACAGATCTGGAAAAGCTGGATTTAAATAAATAAATAAAGGCACTACAGTATACATCAAGTGCGTGACTACTATTCCGAGGGGCTTAACATCAGAGCTAGATTAAGATTTGTGTTGGATGTGTGGGCTAAGAAGAGGGTTTTGCTGACAGCTGAGGCTCTCTAAGTCTTCCTGGTGCATTTGCAATTCATTCTGTGCTGAGATAACAGGCGGTGATGGAATTCACTGATGAGGAGCTGTGTGGTTTTCAGCTATGGTAATTTTATACATTCGCTTCTCATAATGAAATTGGTGACTACATTATTATACGTAAGATATTGGAAATGGTTTTGATTTCCATATAGCTGAATAAATCAGGAAAGCCTGTTTGGATTTGTCGTCTCAGGGTTACTTGAGTTAAACTGTCACGGGTGAGGTATTGATCATACTGATCATGGAGTATGCCCATGGGAGACAGGCTGGGCAATTTCTGTGGATCTGTTCCCTCCCCATTCACCTACGTTTTCCCTGTGCTGCAGGAGGAGGTGCGTCAGGCTGTGACCCCAGCCGAGCCCGTACAGTATTATTTCACGCTCGCCCAGCAGCCTGCTGCAGTGCAAGTTCAGGGGCAGCAGCAAGGACAGCAGACCACGACGTCCACGACCACCATCCAGCCCGGGCAGATCATCATCGCCCAGCCGCAGCAAGGGCAGGTGAGTGCTGAGCGGAGGTCAGGGGCTTTGCAGCTCAGTGGAGCCACTGAAACCTTCGACTCTGCGTGTCATGCTTTGCAGTCTCCATTTCTCACTGCCCAGAACAGTCAATAACAAAACAGAAATGTGTTTTCCTTTGCAACACAATATGATGGCTGAAACACTGAATCGCACTGATCCACTAAACAGAGTAGAAATAAGCATTTGCTGTAATGTAAGGTTGTGTTTTATTATAGGGGGTACAGTGCATCGTTATTCAAGAGCAGGCAGCGGCAGCCATAGGATGAATTCTCTTTTCCCCGTGCAAGTGAAGCTGTAATAAGTTTGAGGCTGTGTTTGTACACTGACAATCATGTGACTCTTACTGTGCGTGTTTTTTTTCTCCACTCCTTACCTTTATTAATAGCATACTGAGGTTAGGAATAAATTTATTTGAAAAAAAAAAAAAATGAACAGATGCTTTAAGAGGCACAGTGTTGATACTGATAGAGAAACGGGGCCTCATTTTCCTTTATCTGGCAAATAGTTGTGGTGTGTTGGTGAGGCTGGTCTGGCACCTTTTGCTTTTGTAGGAAGCACGTTCCAGTTACCAGGCCACTGCTGTCTTCAGAGCTCTGAAGTCTCAGTTTGAGCCCTTACTGGCATGCATTTTCTTGAATATATTTGGCATGTCTCTGTGCCTCTCTTAGGCACAGTTACCTATCTGTAATAAGGTTCCTGCTTCACAGCAGTGCCGTAAAGATGAGTGTGCAGGAGCAGGCCAGGTGTTCAGAGACCTTAATAACGAGGATTACGTAGCTCCTGGTTTCTCATCAAGGCGGTTTAAGCATCAGGAAATAACAGTGGGTCTCGGAAGCAGTCTGCCTGTCGCTTTCAGCATCGTGTGGCTGGTTCGCCTGTGTTCGGTCCTTGCTTGGCCCTTACCCGCTGTTCTGAACGCAGACCACCCCTGTGACGATGCAGGTGGGAGAAGGCCAGCAGGTGCAGATCGTGCAGGCCCAGCCGCAAGGACAGACCCAGCAGGCGCAGAGCGGGACCGGGCAGACCATGCAAGTCATGCAGCAGATCATCACCAACACAGGAGAGATCCAGCAGATCCCGGTAAGGCTTCTTCCCACTGGAAACGTGTAGCGGTCTTGTAAACAAACCGTCTGCTGGTGTTCTGGCATGGACTGTACTTGGATGCTTTTTTTTTAACTGTAAGAGGAAGTTTGGATTGAGTGGTGTGTTTCCTGCACTAGGGGAGGAAAATTAACCAGGTGTGACGTGAAGGGGGAAATAAATCCAACCCATCTAGTGCAGAGTCAGTGCCCACCACCACCACTTTGCCCTGTGCGAAATACTTATTATTAGGAAGCAATAAATAAAATACTTCCAGGGTAAACCTTCGTTCTCCACTACACCATGATTTCAATAAAGTGTAATTAACTTCTGTTGCCTTTTCTTGGTTCTGCCTCTGCAAATCTGAAGTCGTGACCTGGCAGACTGAGTGGGAAAGGTGCCATCTGTGAGTTATTAATAAGCTTTTATGTTATAAAAAATATACAGAATACTTTGGAGGAATGGCTTTGCAGAACCAGGAAATATCTTCTCGCTTTCACATTAGCATAGATCTGCTAAGGCCTTAAGAACAGGATTTTGAGTACCCAACATCAGAAGTAAGTTTTGGCACATGTCCTAAGTAAACACATGGGTCAAAAAATGGCATTTTTTCCCCTCTTTGTAGTTTCTAATGACCACAAAGCTGGGTCTCTTGCTTCCCATCTGGACAATTTCACACCTCCTAAAGAAAAAAATAAATCCGCTCAGTTCTGTGTAGTTAACCAGCAACACAGAGGTCAGACCAAGTGACCGAGACACTCGCTTCACTTTGATTTCTCTTATTATGAGGCTTACCCATGGCTGGGGCAAAACCGATCTTTTACACAAGTCTGGCTTGTCAAGGTTTGCTAAGCTTCCCTCTGTCTCTTTGTTCTTTGACATAGCATCCTGAGAAAAGCTAAGGTGGTAGGTGCTGCCAGATTTTTCCAATTCACTTCCCACTTCTCATCTCTTAAATCTTCAACTGATTCCAACTGCTTGGCTGAAGGTGTTGGTCAGAAAGGAAGCGCGCTGCTTGCCAAATGCAGTGTTTTACTACAAGCAACCTTTTTTCTCCTCTGCGTTCTCCACTGCCTTTCTCTTACATTCTTATTTTTTCTTCCTTTCTTTGTGGAAGTCTCTCTGAGATACTTCTTAAAAGCCTTTTGGAAGGAGATCTGCACCCCTGCCTCAGTGAATCTGTTATAACAGTACTGAGCGTTGCAGCATCCTCCTTTGGTTTGGCAATAGAAGCACAGCTCAGACTTGTTTGCCAGTCGTCTCTGGTGAATGCTGCAACTCCCTGCAAGAAAAGGATTTGGAGGTCTACTAAGGGAGAGAAATCTTTATAAAGCAGCTGTGAGGGGACCGTAGCGTTCTGCACAAAGTGCTGTTCTCCACGTTAGGTGCATCCAGTTGTAAGTGATCACGTGCGTTATGAAAATATGGAGGCTTTTTAATTGGTGTCTGCTTTTGGCCAGGCCTGTTCTTCTGCCATCTTCTTGCCTGGGAGCATTTAAGAGCAGGTGGTTGTGTCTGCTTAAATTTGCAGACACAGATTGGAACTGTCAAGTGCCTGAGCATGGCAGCTTTGTCTTCAGGAGCACTTGGGCCCCTAACAAGCCTAAGACTATAAAACAGAGTAACTTCGGAGTGGTGTTATAATGAAATACTTAGAATTCCCCGTTCAGTATTTAGCAGAGATGCTGCTTTGCCTGTAGTTAAGCAGATCTCCTTTTAATCACAACATGTTGAAGAATCACAGTTTGTGGAAGATAAAACACCTTTCCCCCTTTCTGCTTCCAACAAATGAAGTACAATGGAACGGGGGAGCCGTGCGCTCACCACGAGAGCTTGTTACGGGGGAGCCATGCGCTCACCACGAGAGCTTGTTAGTGCCCTCACCTGGGAAGCACACTTTGTATGGTTTCACAGAACTGCAGCCCTCGGTCTATTCAGTGCTGCCATCCATTTTGCTCTTTCTGCTGTGCTTTTATTATTTTCCCCCTAAGTTTCCTTTCTATCTCAATATAGTTACCATTATCTTCTGGTGGCTCTTTTTTTTCACCGTGGTATCTGTTAGGGTTCAGCTACGAATCCTTCTTAACACAAATACAAAAGCTGGAAACACTCTCGTAAAACCAGGAGCGTCTCTGATTGCAAGAGTGTTGAGAGAATCTTACCAGAGTTCTCTGCTGGGTTTCCACATGCTCCCGATTCTCTGCTTCCTTACTGTGTTTGCTCTAGGACTGTGGGCTGCCCATGGGAAGGTGGCTTTATTCTTTTTAAAATTTAGTAAAGTTGGAAGGAAGGAAGTGTATACATCAATTAAATGGTAATTGTTTGTTTCCCCACATTAATTTTATGTTAAATTTCATCTGCATCTTAGCCTAAGTATCGCCGGGCCAGCTCTTTGGAGCTTACTGACATTTCTGGAAGAGCGGTTTTTCTAAATCACTTTGATCCATTCTGTTAGTAGCATAGTTAAAATCTAAGCAGGAAACCCCCAGTGTAGAAAACACGCTCTGCAGGCAGATCTCAGTGCAGAAACAGATTCTTTATTGAAATGTTTATGCTCATGTGGAGTTTATTTGCTCTTGAAATAATATTGGAGCTTTTAGACACAGCTGGTGAAGTCAGCGGTGTTTGTGTAAATGCCAAGACCATGTTCTAGGCACTTCCAACCTTTGTCAAGTGAGCTGTGTTCAAGTGTTTTGTATGTCTGTCTTTGCCCCTTTTAAAAAGAAGAAAACTTAACGTATTTTTGTGTACAATTAACCCTAAGGCTATGAATCTATAAATAACGCAAAATGAAAAATTCAGGAGTAATATCAATCATGTGGTGAACTTTTTATTGCTTCTCAGACGGGTATTAGTAGTATTATCACAGAAAATGCAAAGTGAGAGGTGAGGTTACTACGATGACACTTTCTTCACATCCCACTCCCCCAGGCGTCTACCCTTGCAAGATCTGGGTTGTAGGAAATAAATCTATGTTTGAGTGTAAAGCACAAAGCACTGGCACAAAGAATTGGCCTCTGCCAGGTGGGGAAGAGCTGTATTTAAAGTTCCAAATACTATCTTGCAATATCCCTGGGTTTTGTCATCTCCACTGTCTTCATTTATTTGAAAATTTCCCGTATTTTTTTTGTATTTTTTGGCAGAATGCAATAGGGGTGTCGGTACGTGCAGCTAGCTCGTAAGAGTTTTCTTTATGTGAAACAACACACCGAAGTCGTAACTTGGTTCTCGTAACTAAAAGACAAATGAGTGTCCCTGATGCTTTCGGAAATTGAGCAATTAATATGCTTTAGCTACTAACTGACCACTTCCATTCTGGAGAAAGAAGTAATGTTGTGCTTCTTTGGGGTTTACTTCAAGAACCTGGAGGAGTTCTGTGGACATTGTTCTTGCTCTGGCAGGTAGTGGTAGTTGCTCATCTCAACCGGTAACCAACTGAAGCTTCCCAGTGGCATCTATTACTCTGGCTTCTGTTGTGGAAACAAGAAGGCAAGTTTGTGTGTTTCAGGTTACACAGTTACCTGTTTAATTTTCTTTCCCTGCCCCCTCCGCTTGTCTCCAGGTTCAGTTGAATGCTGGCCAGCTGCAGTATATCCGCTTAGCCCAACCTGTGTCAGGCACCCAGGTAGTCCAGGGGCAGATCCAGACGCTTGCAACCAATGCACAGCAGGTACGCACTCTAACGGCAGGGCTGACATTAACTGTTAAAGTGTTGTTCCCTAGCTCCTGAAACTGCAAAGTCCAGTTGAATTTACCAACTCTTGGGCTAGGGTTCCTGCGTTTCTTTTCTTCCTGTTACCTTCATCAGAATAATGAAGCAAGGAGCATAGCGGAAGTTTCCTTTACCTGTACGTGAAAGTTGCATGCGTGTGTGTGTGTGTGTGCGTGTGTCTCGCTGTATAAAGTTCGTGCTGCTTCTGAGCTGATTGCAGGTAAAACTTCAGTTCATCAGCCTTCTCTTTACTTCTGCTCCTTCTGGCTGGGTGAGGGAGAAGCAGCAGCGCACGCTCTCAGGAGAGCTATTGCAGGGCCAGCGTTGCTGCCAGCAGGTTACCTCGTGGTCTTGGTGAGGCTGGTCACTAAGGGCTTCTTCTCTGCCTTCAGGGGATAGGAGAGCTGCTGCTTTTCTGTGATCCTGGAGACCGCATTCTCCTTCTGAAAATCAGAGAGGACATGCTTGTGTTTGGTTTGGAACAGCTGAATCCCATGTCCCTTGTTCTTGACTTGCAGTTAGCACCAGCATGACTGCAGTCCAGCGGCATGAGATGTATCTTCCCACGTGGTGGGGTAACGAAGTTTGGAAGAGTCTAAATGCTCTTGAAAGGCCGCGGCAAAATATTTTGTGGGGTCCTGGCCCTCTCCAAAATGCCCTCAGTGATCATCCTTCTCTTATCCTTGCAGATAACGCAGACAGAAGTCCAGCAAGGACAGCAGCAGTTCAGCCAGTTCACAGATGGACAGGTAAGAATTTGGAGGCTGTTGGTGCTACGTCCCTTTGAAGTCAAAGGCTGGAAGGGCTGTTATAAAGTCTCTGTGTTCTGGCAAATCGACTCCTCCAGATAAAACCCGCTACTGCTACCAAACCCTGACCTGAAGCAGGATAAGTGAATGTTGTACCACTCTTAATTCAGGTGGATTCTTCATGTTTGGCTGCATCTGCTCCAAATTAACCCAGGCCCTTGCACTCTGTGTAGGATCCATTTTAATCCTAACCAATTCAAGAATAAAGGTCTTAACATTTAGCTATTGCTTAAGTAGCATGAACTCAGTCTGGGCATAAGAAACTCACAGAATTACTTCAGACATCCATTGCTGAAATCGTACCAGCGGCGCTTTGTGCTGTTTTCTGGGACAGATATTACTTGGACCTGGGAGTTGCTGTTATCACCACCACTAAACTTGTAGGGTTAATGCCTAACACTGTGCTTGGGGGAGACTCGTGCTGTGTGCGATGAGAACTGACAGTCCTTTCTTCCCCCTCCTCTGTCCCCTCCAGCAACTTTATCAGATCCAGCAAGTGACCATGCCTGCAGGCCAGGACATCACCCAGCCCATGTTCATTCAGTCCACCAACCAAACCTCAGATGGCCAGGCCACGCAAGTGACAGGGGACTGAGCGGACATCACATCTCCGTGTGAAAACAAACACGTTACCAACAAACACGTTACCAGCCCGACCTTCGCCGTACCAACCTGGTCCGGTGAATCCATCTGCTTCTCTGTATCCGTGCTCAATATTCAGCCTATAGTAGGCTGCGGTCTCTGGTGCACTATACACCTTCCTCTGGTGGGTATGAGAGCATATCCAGCAGACACTGACAAGAATGCAATATTTGTATTTTTATTTTTAGAAGTCAATATTTCGGTGTATTCAGCTGCCTGTTCAACCCCCGGAAACTGAAGAGAACTAATCGAAAGGAATTTGTAGCATCTCATTGAATGATGTGTCAAACGTTTTTATCTAGTGAAATTATTAAAGGGTACTGCATCAGGTTTGTTGTAAGAGCTTTATTCCCGGTATTCTGTTTGTATTTTTCTCCAAATAGAGCTAGATTCAGTCCTACCATCTCAGTGGTCCATTAGGGGCATGGGGGGGGGGGGGGGGCGTGTACGTGTGTTAGATTTTCCTCTCCTGCCTCCTTTTTTGGTAAGCCGGAGCATTGAGTGTATGCAGCTAGGGGGCAGGGAGTAGGGGAAGAGTAATTAAAGTGAAAACAAAAACATTCCTTGTATTATGACTGTATTTTCTAAGGGCAAACGATTCTTTAATTTGGCTTGGTTTATTCCAGAAACACTAATGGAAGTCTGGACAAACCCCAGCCCTGCTGTTAACTGTTGTACTAGCTTCAGTCGATGCATGTAATATAAGCTTCATAAAACAAAATAAATTTCCTTTTTAAGATAATGTCTGCACTTTCTTTGGGAACCGGTGCCCAGCATCAACCTGCCAAGCAAAGAGCAGCCTGAGTCCCTGAAAAATACCACCCCCAAGTTGTGAAACCAGCAAACAGGGCCTAAAGGGGGCTGCAGAAGGGGCTTGATGGGGTCTCTGGGAACGCGAGCGGTGGGGTGGGAGCTCTGTTGGTGTATGCCAGCCAAGGAGGTCTCCATGGGGACGTTGTACAGCGACTGCTTCAGCACAGCAGCCCTTCACCTGTGCCTGCCAGCCTTCCCTGCAGCTTCTGAAGCAGTGAGGGGTTTGGGGCAGGTTTGGACGAGCTCCAGAAGCCAGGTTTAACTGAGCACACTGCGAGGAGCCTGGCGGCGTTAGGGCCAAGCTTAGGTCTTGGCTAAAACACGGGTGAGGTTTTGTAACTCGTAATCTTTGTGTCCAACATCAGGCAATTTGACATACTTGGCACGTTGTCCAGGAGGGGCTCTGTGGCTTTGTGCAGTGCCTTGGCAGAGCTGTGTGACAGCGCAAGGGACAGTGCCAGCACCAGCAGCTGCTGCCTTTTCCTGGCAGAAGAGCCGAGTTTGCCATGGTTTTGCAGGGAGGAGCAGCACCAGGAGCCACTGGCCGCCCTGCAGTGGTGTAAAGTCCGTAAACAGGGCCGGGTTGTTGCAGTGTGGCGAGGGAGCTTGCTGCAATTCCCTGCACCTTTGGGGCTCGGTGAGGTCAGGTCATCTCTTTGAGTCCTGAAAGGGCTGGGAGCCAGCAGCGCCCTGCAGCCCTCAGCTCCCTGCGGGGTGGGCACCACGGGCACCATCACACGTGGAGCAGAGCATGGGTGGGCAGCCAGCGTGAAGCGAGGGGAAAAAAATAAAATGTTGGGTGAAAGCTCCGCCTGTGGGCTGCGGCCACGAGAGGGCACCCACGGGTGGCTGCTGCACGGGGCTGGGGGTTCCTGGGGATGGGGGTTCCTGGGGATGGGTGTTACTGGGGATGGGGGCTGACAGCCACACACGCTGGGCTCTGCCCAAGGAAAGCTCTTTACCCAAAGCTGGGCTCTGCCTTGTGTTTGCTTGAAGGAGTTTAAAGCGGGAATAAATAAACAGATAAATAAATAAATAAATAAATTGCTGGAAGGACAGAAAATGTGTGTGAGCTGTGCTGCTCCTGAAAGGAGAGCGCTTTGCAGTGAAAGCCCCCGCCTGTAATTGAAGGCAGGCTGCTCTCACCACGCTCAGCATCGTCCCGAGCTGCCTGACATCTGAGCTCAGCCAGGGGTGTGAGAACTGCACCGGGCAGCTGGTACCGAGGCTGGAGCTGTTAACGGCTGGCTCGTAACAGAGCTGGGAACGGGGATGTCGCTTCGCCTGCCGCTTGGCTTTGCCTGCAGCGAGCAGCAAATGGCATCTCCTGAGCAGGTCGGGCCCTGGGGCAGCGCTGGCCCTGCTGTGCTGCCACCGCTCTGGGACCCGCTGCTTCTGCAGGGGTCTGGTGCTGCTGTGGCTGTGAACTGCCCTGAGGGTGCCCTGGGGCAGCACCGGTGAGCCGAAGGTCCCAAAGCTCTCTTGAAGTCCTCGTTCATTCTTCCTTCCTTGCCTCGGGAGTTGGGAAAAGCAGCTTGTCCCTGACCCGTCCTGCTCCCACAGCTCCGTGGCACAGCGGGGCAGAAGTGTCCCCGTTCCTCCCATGGGGCTGCTGTGGGATGTGCCCCAGCTCCTGGCACTGCTCCTGGCGTGGAGTCAGGGCAGGCAGACACGGACATGGGGCAGGGGCTGGGGTCACCCAGGCTCTGTGGCCATGCAGCCCCGCAGCTCCCAGCCCAGCGGGTCCCATCCTGCACCAGGGAGCCCTCCGAAGCGTGGCCGGGGCGTCCCAGCCTCTTGTTTGCTCGAGCTCATGCGAGCACCAAGCCAGCAGCTAATTGCCCTGGGCCTTGGCCAAGCCTTCGGCAGACGCAGGTGCTCCGAAGCCCTCCCTGCTCCCTGATCCCTGCTCCCAGCCGTCCCCAGCTCCTGGGGCACATCCAGCCCCGGGCACCCTGCGGTCGCCTGCCCCCAGCTCTGCCCATCCCGGCCACCGAGCCCCATCTCAGGCTACCTCGTGCAGAGGCTCTGGTTGCCTCCTGCCCTCTGTGCACCCCCAGCTCTGCCCCGGGACCCCCCCAGCACCCCCCATGGAGGTCACCAGCCTGGGGCTTTGCTCCCGTCCCATCACAGCTTCCCGTGGAGCCCCTGTCCCGCCTGTCCCCCTCCCCAGCCGGCAGCTCTGCAGCTGCATACCAGGGCTGCAAAACTTACTGGAAATCCTGTAGATGCAAATCCTGGCCTCAAATCCCGGCCTCCCGGCCGTGCCAGGAATTTGAGCTGCAATCCCAAGAGGGCAGCAGGCTCCAAGCACGCAGCCTCCTCACTCACCAGCACCCGGCCTCGGAAATCCTCTTTAAAGTTTCACCAGGGGCCAGACCAAGGAAGCAAGGGGCTCTGCGGGATGCCCGTGGCCAGGCAGGGGGAAAAAGCTGGCAGAGCCTGGGGTCAGCTTCCCAAAATCTCCGCTGGTTCTGCCAGCACCCTACTGAGCCAGGCTCCCTGGTTCCCTCCCAAAACCTCCCGGCCCTCCCAGCTCCACGGCATCATTTCCCAGGGTCTGTGCAGGTGGAGAGCGCAACCCCAGGGCAGGATCAGTCCCTGAACTGTCCCCGGGTGCTCTGCTGGGCTGGGGGTGAGCAGCATCACGGTGACGGCTGCACCTGCAGCCTCCAAAATTCCCTTCTGCCCCCCGGGGATGGTCTGGGACCAATTTGCAGAAGCCGAACTGCCGGAGGCCAGCAGGGGAAAGTTTCAGAAGGGGCAGCAGTTGGCTGGTGGTAGCACTCCTCTGTTCATCAGCACTCCTGCTGTTCATCAGCAACTTGCCGGGTCCAGTCTAGAGAAGTGGCATCTAGTTCTCTTCGAGCGGAGCTCTCCCAGTGCTTCCCCAGCACATCTGGGACCTCAGCCTGCAACCTCCCGCTCCAAAGCCCAAAGCAGCAGGAATTAACAGAACACTTCCCACCTCCCGGCCCCCTCCCCAGCGCCCCTTGCTGGAAGTCCTTTCAGGTCACCTTAACTCTGCCCCTCTGCCGCCCGCAGGCTCCGATCAATCGCCAGGTGAAACCTAAACCGCGGGGACGAGGGGAGCGCCGGAACCCAACGGAGCCAGTGAAGGTCAGGGTGATCCCGTGGCGGGGGGGGGGGATGCTGCACCGGGACCCCGTGCTTGGGGGGATGCCGTACCGGGACCCCCGGGGAGCTCAGCAGGGGGCTGCAGGAGGGCACAGGGCAGAATTTGGGTTGGATTCCCACGGTTGCAGCCTACATGGACCCAGCTCTCATTGCCATCTTGGTGCTGTAGTGCTTGTGGGGCATCCTCGGGGGGTGATGGGATTTTCAGGCTGGCTCTCGAGGTGGATTTGGCCAGCATGATTTCTCCTGTGCCCCCTAAAATAAAATTGCCTATTTATTGTGCGTGCTGCCCCAGACCTACCAAATACCGCAGTGCTCACGAGGGCCCGTGCCCGTGCCAGGATCTCCAACCACCACGTTAAATAATTCACCGCCCGGAGCTGTAACTTGCGCTCCTCTCCTGGGGCACCCCAGTGGGGCGGGGGGAACCGGCTGCAGCGTGCCTCAGTTTCCCGATCTGTTAGTGGGGAGCTCGGCGGAGTAAGGTGGCAGAGCAAACCCCTGTGCGTGTGCTGGACCTCGAGCACAGGGGAGGAACTGGGGATTCTGGGGTGCTCGCTGCTGGGATGCTCCGTCCCCGGTGGTTTGGGGTGCTTGCTCTGGGATGCTCTATGCCCTGCAATTTGGGATGCTCACTCTTGGGGTGTTCCGTCCCTGGGGCTTCGGGATGCACCCAGTGCTTTGGGATGCTTGCTCCTGGGATGCTCCGTCCCTGATGCTTTGGGATGCTCTGCTCCCAGTGCTTTGGGATGTCCCCCCCC
>NC_048915.1:5622040-5630020 GCF_011077185.1 Oxyura jamaicensis
GGGGGGGTTCTGCGGGTGAGCACCGAGTCGGGGAGCTCCGGTACCGGGCGGGCAGGGGGCGAGCACCGAGCCGGGGAGTGCTGAGCCCCGGTGCTGAGCGGGTGCTGAGCCCCCGACGGCTCCCCGGTGCCGCGCTGGTGCCCGGGGCTCGTTCTGCGCCGTGCTGGGGGCACCCCCGGGGCACCCCCTCGGTCTGTCCCCGTCCCCTGCGAGCACGTGGGGACCCTCAGGGGCGGGGGTCCCGCCGAGGGGGCACAGGGCACCTCTGGGTGCCACCAGGGACCCGTCCCCTGGGGTGTCTGTGGGGCAGGTGCACCCAAAGTCCCCACCTGGCACCCCCTGAGCTGTGCCACGGTGGGATGGGGGAGGCAAACGGGGGGGGGGGGGGCGTGTCCCCGGTGAAAGGCTGGCAGTGGTGCCCCACAAGATGTGCCCTCTGTGGTCCCCAGCACTGCTGGTCCCCAGCACGTCCCGGGGATGCTCCGGGAGCTGGGCCCTTCCCGGGCAGTGCCACCGCTCCCCAGCCCTGCCATCAGCGGACCCACGGCTGAGCTCATGGCTGAGGGGCGAGTTCTGCCCCTTGGGGTGTCCTCAGGGGGCTGGAACCGGGCTGTGGGATGCACCCAGGGACCAGGGGGCTCCATGCGGGGCTGCTGGAGGGGCTGTGCCTGGGACCCTGCTGGGGTGCTGCTGCTCCCTGCCTGGTTGTAACCATGTGGAAGGTGATGTTTTTCCCCAAAAATCTCTTGTGCTGGCTGCGTGTACTCGGTGTGCACCCTCCAACCCTGCTGGGCACGCCCCCCCCCGCACAGTGAGAGCCCCAAATTTTGCCTCCCCGGCTCCGTTCCGCAGCGGTGCCTGGTCGTTAGCGGGGTGCGCGAGCTGCAGCTCGTTAAGAGGCAGGAAAGTGGGTCTTGCGTAAGTTAGCACTTTGAGATGGCAGGAGGAATTTGTCACTTGATCGCAGGGCACCTGAGCTCCCCGGGGAGCCAAGAGAGGAGCCTGGGGCCCATTTGTAACGCCTGCCGACACCACCGCAGTGTGCTGTGGAAATAATACCTACGCTGCAAATGTTGCCCTCGAAAGCTTTTCCTGCGGGGAATTTGGGATGGCAGCCGAAACCTCCTGGTCCAGGAGGGGGGGCAGGCTTTTCTTGGCACACTTGCTGGGCTTCTGCACTGGGATCCTCCAGGTGGGCCCAGGCATCCTCCTCCTCCTGCGGTGCCTTCTCCCAGCGTGTTTTTCCCCCAGAACAGCAGCACCAGACCGAGTGGGTCCCCTTGCAGAGCCCCGGAGCTGTGGGGACCCACCAGGAGATGGCTTTGTCCCCTGTCTGTGAGCTGTGCCATGGCTCGGGGCAGCTCCCAGGGGCTCATCTGCTGGGGCTGGACCTGGCCAGGGCCACTAAAAGTCTGCCCCGAGGTGCTGCAGTTGCCACGGCTCCGTCCTCCCTGTAACTGCGGGTCGGGGTTTCGTTAAAGGAGATGCGAGCGCTGCTCACACCATGCATGCGCTCATCTCCTGCCCTCGGTGAGCACCGGAGTCACCGGGATGGGGACGGGACTCGTGCCCTTCCCCAGCCCCACCTGCCCTCGAGGGCTGGGCTGTGCCTGTGCCCCCGTCCCTGCTGGGCTGCCCGGGACCCCCAAAAGCCCAGGAAGGCGCCGTGGTGGGCGCGCAGGGGGCTGCCTGCTCTGTAAAACATCCTGGGGAGCGTGGCTCACTTCTGGCTCCTTCCAAGTTCTCTCTCCCACGGCAGAAGGGAGCTGTGAAGCTGGTGCAGAGCTGGGTGCTGGCGTTCGCAGGAGTGGTTCGTGTGCCTCAGCGCCTGAGGACTGGGTTTGGGAACGAGGAGGATGGCGTTACCCCCGCTTACTCGGGGGACACTGAGGCACGGGAGATGCCCCAAGGTCGCCCAAGGTCGGGGCAGCGGCGGTCCCAGGACCCATCCACGCCTGCGTGCTGCCTCCCCCAGCAGCCTGGCTCCGAGACAGGGCTGAAAACTGCTAAAATGGAAATACCCGCTGAGAAGCGGAGTGCTTCCCTCCTCTGAGCAGTTTAACGTCTGGGAGCACGTAGCAGGGCTGAGCTGATACCGCTTATTGGAAAAGTTCAGCCTCCTCCTGCTGGCAAATTGATCCCAAATAGTCCCCGAGTGGCTGCTCGGGGCTGGGCCGATGCTGGCCCCCCTCGTGGGATGGGTTTGTTGCTGCCACATCTTTGCAGCCCCCACGTCCTGCCCCAGGTGCAAAAATAGAGCCAAGGTGGGTGGTGGTGGCCCCATCCCCTCTGTCCCCTTGCTGCGGGGCCGTGCTGACCACACCGAGCCCGGGCTCGGCTGGCACCAGCTCTAAATGAGCGCTTCTAGCCCGGAGCTTACATAGAAAATCTGGGAGCATGACTGGAGCCTTAACCAACAGGCTTTAGAGACAGAGGCAAATAAAAGCTTCCTCTTTCCATGTCCTCCCTGCATGTGCATCGCTGCGGCTGGGGGGAGCTCGCCAAGGAAAGCAAAGCCCCAGGGGGTGAGCGGTGCCCTGCCCTTGGTGCCCTGTCCTGGTGGAGAAGGGGCTCTGGGTGCTCGTGCTGACAGCGTGGAGCTGCACCAGGAGCTCAGCTCAGCACTTTTCCACCCCTTAGAGGAGCGCTTTAATAATGAACAGTTTGACCTGGAGCAAAGTGGGGAAGACCGAGCCAGCAGCACCAGTAGCATCCCACAACCCCTGCCCCAAGCGCAGCCCCCGGGGCAGGACAAGGCGCGCACCGCCCCATCCCAGCTGCTCTGGGGGCACCGGTGGGATGGTGCCAACCTGCTGTCCCCCATTTACCCCGCTCCTAGGGAAGTGTCACCCCGTGCCTGGGGCTGAGGATGGGGCTGGGACGTGGAGGGAAAGGGCAGCACAGAGCTTGAGTGGGCGCCTGGTGCCCCTGCTTTGGCTGCGGGGCCGTGGTGCGTCCCTGCTGGTGCTGGGCGGCACAGGGGGCACGGGGCAGCGCTGGCGGGTTCCCTCCGTGTGCCGGCTGGCTGCTGGCTGGGGAGCAGGCTGCTGGCAGCTCCTGGGCTCTCTGCTCCTGTCCTGTGATGGGAGAGGCTGCGGGGAGTGGGGTGGGATGGCTGCTGGCTGCCCTGCTGCAGGGTACAGGGCTCTGCGGGGGGACCCTCACCGCCTCCCTCCCTCACTCGGTGAGCAGGAGAGCACCTTCCCCACCATGCCAGGGATTTTGCCACCGTGCTCAGTACCTGCAGCAGCTCCGAGCACTGCTTAATACTTCGGCACGTGGCGGGGCCCTGCTGAACCCACCTGGGGCCGTTTAATGGGCTGGAGCCCCAGAGGGCTTGCAGGGAAATTGCTTCATCTCCTGCTCGGCACTGGCTGTCCTCCGCCTGCCCGGTAAAACCCTCTGGTGTTAAGCCCTGGACTTTAACTCGCTGTCACTCTTGGTCTGGAGGGACCTGGCTCGTCCCCAGCCACTGGCATCCCACACGGTGGCTTGTTTGGGGAGGAGGAGGAAAACCCTTCCTGCCCGACTGCTGCACGCGGGTGGCCAAAATGAAACAGGACAGCAAGGCCAGGACCCTCGGCTGCTGGAGCTGCACCTTTGGAGCCGGGGCTCTTTCCTTGGGGCCCCGGGGGACACCCTCAGGGCTGTCCCCCCTCTCCCCTTGCCCCAGCTTGAAACGGGAGCTGCGGTGGGGGGAAAATGCCAGGGGAAGGAGAAGGCGACGCAGCAGTTTCCTGAACCTGACGCAGTGTCGCTGGGGCACAAAATGAAGCGACTGTGGTGCAACGTGAAACTGCACATTGATTTCCTTCTTTTTTCTTCTTCGTTTCCCCTCTTGCTGCTTCTGCTGGACCCCGAGCACAAGGTGCAGGGTTTGGGGCCTGGGCCTGGCTGGCCCCGGTGGCGAGGACGGGGGCCGTCTGTGTGGCCGGGGTGCCCCCACCCAGAGGTGATGCTCTTGGAGAGGCTCGGGTTGTCTGTCCCCCGCCGCGATGCCCTGGGGCGAGGGGACGGAGTGGGGCTGAGTGCCCTGACCTGCCCCCTCTGCCCCCCCCACATGCAATGCGCTCGGGGGGTCTCATCCTGCTTCACCTCCTCAGGACGGCTCCCGTCCCCCTCCTGTTGTGCTGGGGTGCGCAGCCCCTCAGGAACGGGTCTGGGAACTCACTCTCTTTCCTCCCCCTCCCCTCAGCCCGTGGCTTGCCAGATGATTCAAGAGCGAAACTATCTCGGCTGCTCCGTGTGAGCGTCTTGGCACCGTCCGCAGGAACCTTGTGACCGTTCCCCCGCCAGGGCGCAGGGCCGGGGGGCTGGGGGCGATGCCGGGCACGGACTCCGGGCGGGTGATGCACGATGCCGCTTGCAGGCTCGGGCTCGCTCCGGCTGAAGCACGAAGGCCTCGGGGCCCTTGGCACCCACCCGAGGGTGCAGAGGTGTGCGGTGTGGCCCCGCGCGGGGCTTGGCAGGGGAGGAAGATGCTTGCCTGGCTGTGCAGGGCAGCAGTGCCAGGGTTTTGTCACTCGTGCAGCGAATCCGCGCCTGGCTGCCTTCACCGGAGCACCCGGGCAGGGAAGCACGGGGTGGGACATCATCCAGAGCCGCTGCTGGATGGTGACACCGGGTCGTTGCATGGCCACGGGACGAGCCGTGCAGCCCGCAGCCGGGCTCCTCATCTCAGCCCTGCTTGCACCCTGCGTGCCAGCAGCCCCCATCCCACCTCGCCCCCATGCACCCCAGGACTGCCTGAGCTGGTGGAACGGTGGCTCTTGAGGCGGTGCCTTCCCGTTCCCAAGGGATTGGGGTCTTGTGGGCGCTGGGGTTGGTGGATCCATGCGGGCTGGGCGGGCGCAGCCACCGACCTCCTGCGTGGCCACGGGTGAGCACCCAGCGCGCTGCTGCGGCTCCCCGTGGCACAGGACAAGGAGGCGGCCGCCCCTGCCATGGTTACGGGCACAAACAGGCCTGCTACACCGCCGATATTTATATCCCTGGGGCAGACAGGCCTCCTGCGCCGCCTCTCCTGCAAGGCTGCTGCGCGAGGGACAGGGGATTTATAAGACACGCTGTTTATACAGCTGCAGATGGTGCTGGGGGTGCTGAGCCTGGCGAGTTGGGGATGTGGAGGGCAAGGCACCATTCCTGTCCCCATCGCCATCCCAGCCAGGCTTGGGTGGTGTTGTCCCCCGAGCGGACTCGGTGCTCGGGGTGGGGACACCCAGCGCTGCCACCCAGCACCGCGGGGCCCCAGCAGTGCCACGACGGTGCCGGGTTGAGCTGGGGCTGGCAGTGCCACCAGTTCCTCTCCCTGCCGGGGCCGTGCTGGGCTCATCCCCAGGCCGAGCTGTTTGCACTGCGGCGCGTGGTGTTTTCCTTCCACCACGTAACCGCCGCGCTCTGCCGTGCCGCTGCCCGCAGGGGAGCGATGCAGCGGGGCCGGGCACGGGGGTGCCCCAACCTCACCCCCCATTTCCCAGCCTCGCCAGACGCCGCGGGGTGCGGCACCCGGGGATGGAGCCTGTCTGCCTCGGGGTGCTCAGCCCAGCTCCGTGGGTGCTGGGGGTGCCCCTCGCTGGCCGGGGCCGACCCGGTCCCATTTCCCTGAGCTCAGCAGCTTCCCCAGCTCACCTGCTCCTTCCCCTCTCCTGCCGCCGGCGTGGCCGGGAGCATATGGCAAAGGCGGCCCTAATGAAGATTAATGCGAGGAGGTTCACTTTCTCCCACCAGCCACCCCCCTGCTGGGTTTTAATTAATATTTTGGGGCACGGCGGGAGGAGTTTTCCTGCGGACAAGCTCCTTCCCTGCAGGGTGTGGGGAGGCACAGGAGGTGCTCCTGCAGCCCCTGCGAGGCCACCTGGCTGCAGCAGTTGTCTCCGTGTCCCCTCCTGCGTGGGGACATGGGGGGGCTGCAGGGAGCCCCTTTCCTGCCCCCCCAGCTGCCTCCCAGCACCTGACCCTACCCTAAGCCGCTTAGGCGCTGCCAGCAGCCAGGCCGGGGCGCTTGTCCCAGCTTTGTAAGTTGATTCCTAGCAGGTGATGTGTTCCCACAAAGTTGCTTTCCCAGCCGGGCCGTGGGGGCCTCACATGATCGTGTCCTTCACAAAACCCCACTGCGGGGCCGGGCAGGAGCATCCCCCGGGGGGGGTGACACTGGGGACAGTGGCTCTCGGTGCGGGTGCCCATCGTTCCCGTGGTGCTGTGTTCCCGACCAGCTCGGTGCCCGTGCAGCCCATTGAGGTGCTCGGGGAGGAGGGACCCCAGCGGGGGCAACGTGTGCCAGGTATCAGAGACACCCCCGGCCCCCCCCCCCCCCTCCGTCCCTGGCTTGGGCGAGAGGCACAAATCTTCGCAGGCTGGGAGATTTCTGCATTCTCTTCTGCTTTGTGCTCCGCTGCCCATGTAATTGCCTGCCAAATCCCGACTGTGTAATGTTTATTGCTGATGGTGCACAAAGGCTCTGCCCTGGGCTGCTCGGCCAGGGCTTGGGTTTGCTTCTCCGGACGAGCGTCGCGGCGGGGAGCCCGGCGAGGAGCCCGGCGAGCTGCTGCTGCCCCCGGCTGCGAAGGGCAGAGCTGCTGCGTGGGGCAAGGGCTCTGCTCCTCGTGCAGGGGGCAGGGGCTTGGCTGCAGCCCCCAGCCCCCAGACGGGGAGTGCCTCGGAGCATCGCATGGGGCAGTGATGCCCCCAGCCCCTTCGTTCGGGTGTGTGTTGTTCCAGCTCTGCCCTCCCCTTGCACCCAGCCCTTCTCCCGTTTCCTTGCGTTTCTCTGCCGTCAGCCCCGTCTCCAATTTCCCCTCGTGGCAGTTTTGGGGAAGGGACCTGCGTGGCTCCTTCAGGCCGCTTTCTGACCCAGGTCTGCGGCTTGCTCTTTTTGCACTGTCCCTGCCAGCCTGGCTTCGTGCGGTGCTGCCGGGGACCTGGCCACGCTCAGCCTGGGGGCCCTCGGCTCCCCCCCCCCCAGTGCTCGCTGCCTGAGCCACCTCCCCTTGGCCTGGGTGCTCCAAGGAGGGCACCGGGCATCCAGGAGGGCACCGAGCATCATCCCGGCGGACACCGCTCCCCGTGGTGCCTTCCTGCAGGTGTGGGGCCTGGTTTCAGCCCCTCAGCCACCCCGGGCAGCCAATTAGGCTCCAAAACTCCTTGTCAGCAGCAAGAGGAGATGAGAAAGTGCTCTGAGCCAGCGTCGGGCAGCGCAGTGCTGCCGGCAGTGGGGCTGAGCCGAGCCCTGCGCTCTCTGCAGCACCTCCAGCAGGTCCCAGGGGCTTTGCTTGCACTGGGTGCAGGAGCTGCTGGGGGGCCGGATGGGGTGCTGGGGCCCCACTGCTTGCACCGCCAGCCCCTGCCCTGGCCACCCCGCTGCTGCCCGTGGTGGGGCTCCGCTCCCAGCTCTGTCCCTGCTGCCCCCGGCGGTGCCCGGTCCGGGGGGCGCGGTGCCGGTGCCCCCGTGCCGTTACGCAAGGCGGCTCCGGCGGAGCCCTCTGCGCGCCGTCACGTGGGCCGGTGGCACAAACCCTCCGCTTTCCATTTTTAGAATCGCTGGATCAGGGGAAAAAATGTATTTTTGGAGAGTTTCATTTGCTTCAGCTCCAGAATCTATTTTTTTCCCCCTCCTTTTTATTTTAAATGGGCCAAAGCCCCTTTTGTCTTACCCCAGCTCTCGGGACGGGCAGCCTCCGAGCAGCTCCCTGCTGACTCTGCCCTTGGGTCTGGCCTGGCCCAGCCGTTCCCAAGTGGCTCCGTGTCCCTGCGGCGGTGGCAGGTCCCCATGGTGGCAGCGACATCGGGGACAGTGGCTCTGGTCCCCCTTCTGCCCGGGGGGGGGCCTCCAGCTCCTGCCCTGCTTTTAATTAGCGGTTGTTTTGCCCGGGAAGAGGCCGCAGGGCTGCGGCAGAGCCTGGCACTGAGCCCCACGGCTGCTGGAGCCAGGCCTTCCTCCTCCTCCTCCTCCTCCTCCTCCTCCTCCTCCTCCTCCTCCTCCTC
>NC_048915.1:5630030-5647021 GCF_011077185.1 Oxyura jamaicensis
TCCTCCTCCTCCTCCTCCTCCTCCTCCTCCTCCTCCTCCTCCTCCTCTTCCTCCCCCGTGTGCTGCAGGGTGGCCTGGGGACATGTCCTCATCATGGTGGTCCTGTGGGGCCCGGACTCTCTGGTGCAGCTGCCAGAGGGTTTCTTGTTGTGATTGCCTGGGGGGGGGGGCACCTGGGTCCCGTCTGCCTCCAGCCCTGGGGGCGCAGCCAGGCTCCAGCACCAGGATGCTGTGAGCTGCCCCCTGGCCCCCTCCCCCTGCCCATCAGCAAGGTGTAAAGCCCCCCCCCACCTTGCCTGTCCCCTCCCCTGGGGACATTGCTCCCGGTGCCAGCAGTGGCAGCGGGGGGCTGCGTGCAGGGGCTGTGCAGTGTCCGAGGTGCCCCCTGCAGCCCCCGCTCCTGGGCGAGAGGGTGGGGATGCTGGGGGGGTCTTGGTCCCCATCCCCATCCCCTGCCTCTGCACACCCTCCCCGTGCTCCCCCAGCTACTTCTGGGCGTTAAATACCCCAGGACCACAGAACGGCTCGGGTTGAAGGGACCTTGAGATCCTCTGCTCCAGCCCCCCGCCATGGGCACGACCCCTGCCCGGAGCTCAGGCTGCCCCCCAGCCCCATCCATCCCGGCCTTGGGCACTGCCAGGACCGGGCGCCCCCAGCCCCTGGGGGCCGCCTGCTCCGTGCCCCGCCGCCCTCGGGGGACGAATTTCTTCCCCCTACCCATCCCGAGGGCGCCCCCCCCCCCGACCGGGCGCCGTGCGGGACCCGCGGGCAGCGGCTCCCGAGGGCTCCTCGGGGCGCGCTCCGGGCGCAGCCCCGCACCCTGCGCGCTCCCGAGCCGCTCCCTGCCTCCCCCTAGGGGCAAAGCCCGGCCTCGGAGGCTCGGCCTCGGCCGCCGAGGAGGTCCGGGCTCCCCCCGACGCCCTCCCACCCCGTGCGCTCTCGTTGCAGCTTCCTCCTCGTCTTCAGCTGCCTGGTGCTCTCCGTCTTCTCCACCATCCAGGAGCACCAGAAGCTGGCCAACGAGTGCCTCTTCATCCTGGTAAGGGGGGGGACACCCATGCTGAAACCCCCGCAGCCCCCTGGAGACCCCTTCCCAGCCCTCAGCCCGTGGGTTCCACCGCTGGTCAACGCCGATGCCGCCCATCCCAGCACGTCGGGGACGCTGCGGGGTGGCCTCGCTGCTGCGGGGTCCCGGTGGCTCGGGGCGGCCCCTTGGCGGGGTGGGGAGACTCATGCCGCTGGGCAAGGCAGGGCAGGAGGGGCTAAAAAAGGCAACTTTCCCCCAAAGTGTCAGAAACGGCTGACAGCGGAGTTCTTGCGAGCCGTGGGGACTAAATCGGGAAGGTCCTTGTGACTTTGCCACGAGTAAGCAGAACGGGGGCTTGTTTGTGCGGGAGGTAGGAGGACAATGCTGACAGAGGAGGAAAAGGACCCAGCTAAATTTGAGCTTGGCACAGGTAGGAGGGCTGGGCTGCTCAGACAGCCTCGACGGCCACGGCCCCAGCGTCTGCCCTGCCTGCCCCGCACCAGGAGCTCGGAGCTGTGTCACTGGGGGTGTCCTGAGGGGGTGTCCTGGGGTCCCCCCGCTCCAACGTTTCCTTTTGCACCCCCAAACCCTCCCCGCGCCGTCCTACCGGCCCTGTCCTCCTCGTTTCACCCTGCTTCTCCCCCCGCAGGAGTTTGTCATGATCGTGGTGTTCGGCATGGAGTACATCGTCCGCGTCTGGGCGGCCGGCTGCTGCTGCCGCTACCGGGGCTGGAGGGGACGGCTCCGCTTTGCCCGGAAACCCTTCTGTGTGATAGGTACGGGGCGCGGGGCTTTGGGGGCTTTCAGCGTCCCCCATGCCATAAAACCCCCCCGCACCCGACCCTCGCCCTCGCCACCCTACAGATTTCATCGTCTTCATCGCCTCGGTGGCCGTCATCGCCGCCGGCACCCAGGGCAACATCTTCGCCACCTCGGCGCTGCGCAGCATGCGCTTCCTGCAGATCCTGCGCATGGTGCGCATGGACCGCCGCGGCGGCACCTGGAAGCTGCTGGGCTCTGTGGTCTACGCCCACAGCAAGGTGAGGGCAAGGCGAGGGGGTCCCGGCGTGCCCCCCACCCCGCACCACTGCCCCGCTCACCCGGCTGCCCCCGCAGGAGCTGATCACCGCCTGGTACATCGGCTTCCTGGTGCTCATCTTCGCCTCCTTCCTCGTCTACCTGGCCGAGAAGGACGCCAACGCGCAGTTCGCCACCTACGCCGATTCCCTCTGGTGGGGCACGGTAAGCTCGGCCCCCGCGGCCCCCCGGCCCCGGGAGGGGACCAGGAGGGTGGGACGGGGCCGCGGGGGGGGAGCTCCCTGCAGGGCCCCCCGTTCTCTGTCCCCGCGCAGGTCACGCTCACCACCATCGGCTACGGGGACAAGACGCCGCAGACGTGGCTGGGGCGGATGCTGGCGGCCGGCTTCGCCCTGCTCGGCATCTCCTTCTTCGCGCTGCCCGCTGTGAGTTGGGCTGGGATGGGAGGGGGGGCACGCTCCCCCACCCCGCCATGTGGCAAAAACTGGGGAGAAAGGGGCAAAAATCCCCCCCCCACGGATCCCATCCCCTCCTGTCCCCAGGGTATCCTGGGCTCCGGCTTTGCCCTCAAGGTGCAGGAGCAGCACCGGCAGAAGCACTTTGAGAAGAGGCGGACGCCTGCAGCCAATCTCATTCAGGTAGCGCAGTCCTGCCCCGGTCTGCCCGACCCTGCCCGTGGGTGCCCGAGGGGTGTCTCTGCCTCCACGGGTTCCCATGGGGGGCACAGGAGAGACAGCGCGGGGGGCTCGGGCCAAGCCCAATGCTTGGGGACTCTCTCGTGCCCAGGCTGCGTGGCGGCTGTACTCGACGGATGCCAGCCGGGCGTACCTGACGGCCACCTGGTGCTACTACGACAGCCTCCTGCCCTCCTTCAGGTAGGCAGGGTGCGGGCGAGCAGCCGCGGGGGGCCTCTCAGAGGGTCCCCGCAGGGATGAGGGGACACATGGGAACACCAAGGGCTCAGTGGGCACTGTGGGGATGAGCAGCTCCTTGCTCAGCCCCAGGACGCCGGAGCCGCAGCTCAGCGGCTGCCAAACACCCAGCTCCATCCTCCCCCTGCCCTGCCCTCAGCACCCATCCCACCGCCCCCTCTCACCCCATCCATCGCCTTCCCGCGGATAGGGGACGGTGCTGCCGGTCACGGGGACCCCACGACCGTGGCAGTGGGGCTGCAGCCGGCCGGGAGCCAGAGGGACCCGCAGGGCGCAGCGGGGAGCCCCCTGCCCCGTCCTGCAGCGCTCTCACCTCCCGAGTCCTCCCACATGCTGCTGCCACGTGTGAGCGAGGGCCCCGAAGCGTCTCCGGATGCCCTGCGTGCTCCCAGCCCTGCCCTCCCGTCCATCTTTGGTTTTGCGTTCTGCTGCCTCTCCCTTCACGTGTTTCTTTGCCACGACCAATTTGTGATTCTGTTTCGCTCTTTATTTTTTCCAAAGGCAGGGTTCTTAACAGCCCGGGAAGCTGTGCCTCTGGTTCCCGAGGAGATCCGGTGCCCCAGTGGGGGGCAGTGGGGGGCCCTGCGGTCCTGCTGTGCCGGGAGCTGCTTCTCCTACAGCAGAGTGAGGACAGGGCCGGGCTCGATCCCTGCGGGGTCTGAGCCTCCCCCAGCTGCTCCAGCAGCACACAAGTCCCCACGTCACTTGGAGGCAGGTCCCTGCAGCAGGGACACTCGTCCTGCCTGTCCCCTGCCCGTCCCATCCCAGGGGTGTTGCCACCTACTCTAAGTCCCGCAGGCTGTGTGGGTGCCCTTCCCCTTCCCCTTCCCCTTTCCTTTCCCCTTCCTCTTCCCCTTCCCCTTCCCCTTTCCCTTCCCGATTCCCTTCCCGTACCCCTTCCCCTTCCGTGCCCACGTCCCCAGTGCTGCCACCCACGGACCCAAGGTGGAGGTGGGGACGGGGTGTCCGTCCCCTGCCAGCTGTGACACCGAGCTGCCCGTTCAGCCCCGCTGCAGACCCCGTTCCCACTGGGGGCAGAGGCTTGGGCTTTGTGCTCTCCCCGCACCCTAAGGTCGGCCGGAGCTGTTAAGAAGCTGGTTTTTGAACGCAGGCGCGTGCCCTGCCTTTCCTTCTTGTTTTGCTCAGGTTTTTTTTTTGCTTTGTTTTGCACAGAGGACCTGCTCCAGCCTTGGTTCGCTCCCCCTGTTTGCTTTGCCGAGTTTTAATTTCTCCATGT
This sequence comes from Oxyura jamaicensis, assembly GCF_011077185.1. Lineage (NCBI taxonomy): Eukaryota > Metazoa > Chordata > Aves > Anseriformes > Anatidae > Oxyura > Oxyura jamaicensis. Next base: position 5,634,265 of record NC_048915.1, read on the forward strand.
TTTTATTTAACCCCGACCTCAGAGAGCTGGTCCTAATGTTTGAGCATTTGCACCGAGCCCGCAACGGAGGATTTAGGAATTCAGAGGTGAAAAAATGGCCTGACGGAGCCCCACCGCCGCCTTATCAGTCCTTCACCTCTGGCCAGAAAAGCGCTGTCCCCGCGGCTTGTTCAGGGGAAAGGTAGGGAGCAGCCCACCGTGGCTCCGTGCTGTCTCTGCCTGCTCCTCTGTGTCCCTGCGTGGTGCCACCACCGTCACCGCAGCGGAGCAGCCCCCGGCCCCGCTGTCCCGGCAGAGCCATGCTGGTTCCCCCCCCCATGCCGATTTTTGCCCCAGCTGGTGCCCCCCCGGGGGACCGGCCCCTTGGACGGAGGCTGTCGCAACGCCGTGGAGCCCCTTGCAATGCTCAGCCCCAGCTCCGCCGGGTGCCCGTGGTGCTGGGACGTTGCTCGAGGGAGCTGAGCGTGGTCCTGAGCTCTGAAGGCTGAAGAGCACCCGGGGGACCCCAGCGTGCCACCGAGCCTGGCACCCCGGGCATCGGCACTGGGGGCTTGGGCCAGCGGCAGGGTTAGGTGGGGAGAGGGGGCTCTGCTCCGCCATGGCCCCGTGCCTCAGTTTCCCCCGAGGGGCTGAGGGGGTCCCACTCCCCCCAGATGGCCCCGAGGTGAGTATGGGCTCGGGGGGCTCCTCCTGCAGCAGCCCCCACGTCTGCAACCCCGGGCCCCACATCAGCCACCCGGCTGCAGGAGCCGGCCGGCCGGCCCCATCTCCGTGAGCATCGCCTCTCATAACATCTCATCTTGTCTCTCTCCTCCCCCTCCTGCTCACCCCCTGCTCTCCATCCCCCCACCTCCCCCCCAAACCTTCTCTGCCCCCCACTCACCCCGAAGCTGGAAGGAGGAGGACGCGCAGTCCCACAAGTGCTTGAGCCTCAGGTAACGTTCGCCCCCGAGCCGCCTGCCCCGTCCTGCAGCGAGCGGGCACGGGGGACCCCACGAGAACCGGGGTGCAGGATCGGGCCCATGGCCCCCATGGGGTGCACAGGGCCGGCACCGTGCAGCCACCCGGCCCCGCAGGCGGCTCCCACCCTGCTTTTTTACGGAGCTGCAGGACTTCCCTCTGCGAGGCAGATGTTGGTGTTTATGCAGGACCTACACAAACAACGTCGCTCAGCTCCTTGCCCCCGCAGCGGGAGCAGGGTGTGCGGGGTTGGGCACGCTGCGGGGTCGGGGGGCTCTAACCCATGCCGGCCACCCCCTAATGCTGTTTTTCCTCCCGTGTCCGCCCCGACCCCAGGCAGATGTTTAGTGGTAAGCCGAGGCTCTCGCGGACGTGGGCCACGTGGAGACGGAGGTAGCGCGGCCCGGGAGCCGCCGGGTGCATGGGCTCCGTGCGGGGCTGCCTGCTGGCTGGGGGGGGAGAAAGAGGGGCAGAGAGGGCAGAACGGGGCTGTCCTGCTGCGCGGGGAGGTGCTGCATGGCTTGGGCTGGGGGCTGGCTCACCCCAGGGTCCTGCACCCATGGTGGCCGTGCCTCGGTTTCTCCCTCTGTGCGGCACGGCTGAGCCATGCCGTCGGACACGGCAGCAAAGTGGGGCACTCGGATAAACCCCACCCCAGCCTGTCCTGCAGCCCGGAGCTCCCGGGGATTCACCCTTCCCCTTCCTCCTGCTGCGAGTGCTTGCAGCAGAGCTGCCAGCTGCAGCAACCTGCCCGGGGAAGGGCAGGAGCCTAGTGCCCCCAGCTCCTGGCTGGGGCAGTTGAGGAAGGCACCCGGGTCTCACGGAGCCCCTGGGGCAGCGGGCGGGGGTCTCCCCACGCCGTGCTTTGCTCGGGACCCTCTGCAGCTTTGGCTTCCTCCGCACCAGGGCCGTGCATCGAGGGGTGAAGCTGGGCCCCTTTCTGCTCGGCCTCCTCGCATGTGCCAAAGCATGCTTGTGGTCCCACGTCACACCGGAGGCAGCACCGGGCGGTGTTTTTGTGTAGGTCCTACATAAATGATGTCTGTCGTTGCCCCCCCCCATCCCCAAGCCAGCAGAGCTCGCGTTGGGGCTGCAGAGGGGTGGCCGCGCTCAGCCCGCAGGAGCAGAGCGGGGACTGGGCACCAGAGGAGGAGGAGGAAGAGGAGGAGGAGGAGGAGGGGGGCTGGCCGGGCACCCCAGACCCCCCCTTGCCAGCCGAGCTGGGGCAGGAGCGGGGCTGCTCCGTGTGGGGTCGGGGCCGGCTGCTCTGCTGCGTGTCCCCCCCCCGTGTCCCTCTGTCCCCTGTCCGTCTGTCTCCTCCTTTCTCTGCTCTCAGAAATAAAAAGGAGGTTAAACACCTCCTGCACAGGCATGCGGCAACGCCTGCTCCCGGCCTGTCCTGCTCTCAAGCTCATGCCCGATTCATGCCCCGGGGGCTCTGCAGCCCCGTCCTCCCCTCCTGTGTCCCCCCCTGACGCTGCCCTCCTCTGCCCCGCAGCACCAAGATGGGCATCAAGGACCGCATCCGGCTGGGCCCCCCGGGCAGCCGGGGCCGGCAGCACCTGGCCCCCCCCCTGCAGCGCTCCCCCAGCCCCGAGGACATCCCCGAGGCCTCGAGCCCCAGCAAGGTGCACAAGAGCTGGAGCTTCAACGACCGCACGCGTTTCCGCGCCTCCCTCAGGCTCAAGCCACGGCCCCCGGCCGAGGGTGAGCCCCGGGAGTGGGCTGGGGGGCGAGGGGTCCCATGGGGGGGTCCCCGGGCTCTGCCACTCGCCGCTCTCGTGCCCGCAGCCGACTGCCCGCCGGAGGACAGCGGCGAGGAGAAGAGCCCCCCCTGCGACCTGACCTTCGAGGACATCATGCCGGCCGTGAAGACCCTCATCAGGGCTGTCCGGTGAGCCCGTCCCAGCCCTCCTCCCCTATATTGCCTCTCCCGTCCCCAGAGCAGCGCTCGGGGCGAGCAGATTTCTCCGGAGAGGGGGGTGGCGAGCGGTGTCCCATGGGTGCTGGGGGCTCTGTCCCCCCCCCCACCGTGCCCGCAGCCACCCCGCTGTCCCCGCAGGATCCTGAAGTTCCTGGTGGCCAAGAGGAAGTTCAAGGAGACCTTGCGGCCCTACGACGTCAAGGATGTCATCGAGCAGTACTCGGCCGGGCACCTGGATATGCTGGGCAGGATCAAGAGCCTGCAGACGCGGTGAGCTGGGCCCCACAGGTGGGTGGGGGGCTCTGGGTTCCCACAGGTCCCCCCCCCCCCCCCCCCCCAAGCTGTGCCCACCCGTCGTGACGCACAGGACAACGTCCCACGAGCCCCATCCCTCACGGTCTCGTGTGTCCCCTGGGGACAGCGTGGACCAGATCGTGGGCAGGGGGGGCCCCGCTGCGGACAAGAAGACGCGGGAGAAGGGGGAGAAAGCGGCACCGGAGCCAGAGCCGGTGGACGAGCTGAGCATGATGGGGCGCGTGGCCAAGGTGGAGAGGCAGGTGAGGAGGGGACAGCCACCGGCGAGCACCCACAGCCCCCCGTCCCCCGGGGACCCACTGAGCGCTGCCCGCCCGCAGGTGCAGTCCATCGAGCACAAGCTGGACCTGCTGCTCGGCCTCTACTCGCAGTGCCTGCGCAAGGGCTGCACCAACTCCTTCAGCCTGGGCGCCGTGCGGGTGCCCCCCGGCGAGCCCGACATCACCTCCGACTACCACAGCCCCGTGGAGCACGAGGACATCTCGGCGTCCGCCCAGACGCTGAGCATCTCCCGCTCGGCCAGCGCCAACATGGACTGAGGGCAGCGGGGCAGGGCGGCGGGGACGGATCCTGACAGCCTGCGGCGGGGGCGCAGGACGGGGTGCGGGGGCGCGGGAGCCCCCACGGTGTCACCCAGCCCCACCGAGCCGCGTCCAGCACCGCGGTACTTGGACCTTGCGGTGAGCCCCCGGGCGGTGCGTGGGGCACGGGGTGCAAGCAGGATGCGACCGTGCTGGGGGGTGTAGGAGCCCCCCACGGGGGTGTGCTCCGGGCTGGAAGCCCCCAGAGCGGGGCACGTGTCTGGCCCGGGTGCCACCCGCTCACCCCCCAGGGCCACCACCAGCTATGCAAGGCTCCAGCCCCTTGCTGCCGGTGCTGGGCAGGGGTGCTGGGGCACAACCCGATGCGGTTTTATTGCTGCAGGTCGGGGCAGCGGCGGGGGGCTGCCCGGTGCGGGGGGCAGGGGTCTGACCCCCCCCCGGCCTGCCCTGCCCGGGTTCGTTCCCCTGCTCCCGTACCTCCAGAAGCACAGCAGCGCCTTCTGCCTGCCCGTGCATGCTCCCAGGGCAATATATACACAGGAGATATATAGATATTACATATGCAATAATGTCTGAATATGCAACACCCCCGGGGAGAGCAACCCGGGGGGGTCATCGTAGGCAATAAGCAACCCCCCCCCCCCCCCCCCCCGCCACGGCCCGGGGCGGGTCCCCCGGGCCCCCGGGGGGACGGGGGGCCGGGGGGCCGGGTGGCAAACGTGTGGGGGTGGGGGTGTCCCTGGGCCCCCCCCCCCCCCCCCTTGCACGCTGCTTGGGCTGGTTTCCAGCCCCTCACGGCTGGAAGTGAGCGTGGTAGTGCCAAAATTCGCTGAGCCGGGGCTGGTGCCCCCGGCGCTCTCGGGGGGATGAGGGGGGGGCTTGTGGCACCTCTCAGCTTCGGGCTGTGGGATGTCCACCCCTCCCCAGCCCCCCCATAATGCTTCTGCTCCCAGCAAGGGGGGGCGCTGGGGTTGCCCTGACCTTGCTCGTTAGCCTCATTAGTGCATGTGGCCAGCAAGGGCCGTGCTTGCAGCCCCCCCGTGCTGCTGCTGCTGCACCCCCCCGGCTCCCTCCCCTCACCCCGGTGTGCCCGTCCTTGGGTGCCTGGCGAGCAGGGGGGGGCTGTGGGTGCACGGGGGGGAGGGGGGGGCATGCTGTGGGTGCCCCGGGGCAAGGGCGCATGCGACAGCTTCGCCCCCAGCCACGCTCTGCAGCCACCCCGTAGGACCCCCCCCAGGGGCTGGCTGGTCCCCGCAGACCTCCCCAGCCGGCGGTAGTTACCTCACTTTAACTTATTAACTTATTTCTTTCATTAAAATTTCAAGTAGACGCTGCCTCCCCGCCTCGTTTCTGGCCCAGCTCTCCCAAGAGGTGGCACTCCAGCCCCGTGGCCGAGCAGCACCGGGTGGCTGCTGCCATCCCCCCCCCCCCCAGGGGGGGCCCTGCCGCCCCCCCCCCCCCCCGGCCCCGAGCCGCTGCTCCACCAGCTGCAGGCCTGATGCCACTGCAGAGGGACCCACGCTGCCTTCGTTGGAAGTGTGTCCCCAAACGGTGTGTCCCCAGTTGGGCATCGTGCTCGGATGGCCTGGGAACATCCAGGACAAGGTGTGGGAGCGAGCCCCCTCCCCACGAACCTGCAGCCCCCCGGGGGGGCAGCAAAGCCATGTCCCCCAGGCTGCTGGTGTCACGGGGAGAGCAAGGCCCCCTCCTGCACCGCCCTGCTTAGGAGGAAGCCGGGCTGTCGGCCGGTCCTTCCCTGTGTTTCCTGGCTGCCTTTCACCAAAAAACCCGTCCCCGACTCATCCTGGTGTGGGGGCTGCATTGTGGGGTCAGCCCTCCCCCCCTCCCTCCGCCCCAGCTGCTGCAGCCCCTCTCCTGCTGCCCCCAGACCCCCAGAGCAGCCCCGGTCCATGGGGGCTCTGCTGGGATGGGGTTCAGGGACATCCCCCCCGAGCTCCTGGCGTGCGGGGCACGATCCCCGGGGAGCCCTCGGCTGCTCCCGGCGCTGCACACGTCCGGCTCACGTGCGCCCGGGGCTGCTTTGAAGCAGAGGCTTTGAAGGGGGAGCCAGGAGGGGGTGAGCAGGAAAAGCCCCACGCAGCCCCTGCCCTGCTGCCCTGGCTGCCAGCTCTGCTTTCCGGGGTGGGTTTGGGGTCTTGCATCATGCCCGCAGTGGGGTCTTCGCCCTGCCCTGCCCAGGGCCGTGCATCGCCACAGGGGGCTCAGGGTGCACCCCGCGGGGACGGCAGCGCCGTGCGATGGCTGCAGCTCGGCTGAGCCCCTGCGTGGCCCTGCTGCTCTGAGCAAACGGGCACGGTGCCCCTGGGCTGGGCTCTTTGCACGGCTCCGGGTCACGTCTGCAGCCCCTGGGCTTGGCCCCGTGTCACCGAGGCACACGGGGACCTTGTCCCTCCCCAGAGCAGCCACGGTTGGTGGCAGGGCTGGGCGGGCACGCTGCCAGCCCGCTGCGCTCGCTGCCTCCCTCGCCCACGTGAGCCCAAGGTGCCCGGGCTGGACTTTGTCCCGCTCCACCTTGGCTCCCCCCGCGTGTGCACGAGGCTTGGAGAGGGGACACGCAGGGGTGGAGGGGGGGGAAATGCCTGCGTCGGAGGGACGCAGCGAGCCGTGACCCTGCGTCCCTCTGGGAGCCAGGTCGGCACGCCAAGAGCCAAGCCAAGCACGCCCGCAGGAGGGGGGCGAGCGCTGCTGCCCCCGCACACGAGCCCCCATCGCCGGGGGGGGGTGGGGAGGGGGCGGGGGCTGCTGTGGGAGTGGGAAGGGGCCGGCTCTGTGCCCGGCAGCGCCCGCAGCTCGCTGCATCCTCGCCTTCAGCCAGTGCCAGGGCGCTGCCTGGCAGGAGCACAAGGACGGACCGGGAACGGGGGTGTCCTTTACGCCAGTGGCTTTGCTTTGTCCCCGAGGGTCTTGGAGAATTCGTGACTCACTCTGGATTCCTGTCCGCCCAGTCACGGAAAGGAGACAGCCGGGCTCCGGGCCGGACCCAGTTCCTTCCTGAAGCTCTCAGCAGCACTCAGCAAGGCCGTGCTCGCAGGAAAAGCCGCATCTGAGAGCAGCAGCCGGGCAGCCAGAGGGCTCCCAGCACGGGGGGGGGGGTGCGGGGGGCTCTTTCAGGACCCTTCTGTGGGTGCCCTGAGCACCCCAACATCCCCAGCAGGACACAGCCCTTGTGCCCACGGGGTTGGGGTGCCCCCGGGCTGCCAGCACCCCCCCGAGCCACCGCAGCCTCCCCCCAAGGCAGGAGCTTGGCCCGGGGACCCAGCTGGCCTCCCGCCGCTCGCCGTGCCTCTGTCCTGGCTGCCTGGAAGCATCTTCGAGGAATCCTTTGGCAGTGGCCTGGGGATGCTCCTCAGAGGCAGGCAGCGAGCCCTGAGGCTGCCAAAACCCCCGTGGGGGGGACAGGAGCCATGGGGTGGGCAAGCCCTGGGGGTGCACGGCCCCTCTCCCCCTCTGGCCAGGGGTCCTGGCAGTGGGGACATGGTGCTGGCACCAAGTGACACTGGCTGCATGCCCTGGGTGCTATGGGACATCCCGGGCTCACACACATGCAGCAGCTGGGCTGCTGGGCGAGGGGGGGGCACCCGCACCCCTCTGCACCCCCCACACCCTCCCCGGGCAGTGGGGAGTCTCGTGCCAGAGTGGGGTGTGCTTGGGACCCCCAGCCTGGGAAGGACGGGGTGGGGGGCTCAGAGCTCCCTCGGGACCACCGTTGCCCTCAGCACCTCTCTCTGCACTGCCCCCCGGGTCCCCCCAGTACCCCCCCCCAGCAGGTTCCCCCACCCGGGAGGGGCAAGGGGCTCCGGGGCGCTGGGACCACCGGCTCCGACCCCGCTGCGCCCGGGGTGGGACAGCGCAGCCCGACCACCACCGCCCCCCCCGCGGCCCCCCCGGCCCAGCCCGGCTCGGCCACGATCGCGGCTGCCCCCCGGCACCTCCCCGGCCACCCCCCCCCCCCCGGGGCGCGGCTATAAGGGAGCGGCGGGGCCGGGGGAGGCGCTCGGCGGCGGCGGCGGCGGAGGCGCGGAGCGGTGCGCACGGCGGGGCGGCAGGTAAGGGGCTCTGGGGCAGCGGGGGTCGTGCCCCGGGATCCCCCGGACCGGGACCCGCTCCCTCTCCCCGAGGTCTCCCGGCAGCCGCGGGCTGAGCCCGGGGAACTCAGCGCAGCGCCCGCAGCCAGGGGCGCTCCCGGTGCCCCCCCGTCCCGGCACAGCCGCGCCCCGCGGGGCTCAGCCCGGGTTTGGAGCGGTGGGGGCCCGGGGTTGTCCCCCCACCCCCTGGGCTGCCCGCTCCCGCAGGGGTTCTGCTCCTGGAGGGTGGGTTTTAGGGTCTGCGTGGGGAGCAGCACCCCGGAGGGAGGCGATGTCGGGGGCGTCGCGGTGGGGACGCAGGGCTGGGGGCTGGGACCCCTGGTGCAGAGCTGCTCGGAGCTCAGGTGGGAACTGGGCAAGGTGAAGGTTTGGGGCGTCACACACACCAGCAGGGAGAGGGGACACAGCCACCTCGGGTGGGCACAGCCACCTCGGGTGGGCACCCCCCCCGAAATGCCCCCCAGTTGCTCCCCTTGCCCCCCAGCACCCACCCACTGGGAGCAGCTCCCCCAAAGGGTGTCGGTGCAGGGTCTGGGGTCGGTCCCCGCTCACTGCCCCGTCCCCGCAGCGGCTGCAGGTCGGGGACATCGCCGGCACCATGCGCCTGCTGTGGGCCCTGCTCTGCCTCTGGCTGCTGGCGGGGGCGGCCGGGGCTGCCCGGGCACGCACGCGCCGGGAGCTGGCCCCCGGCTTGTATGAGCACGGCGTCTACGATGCCGGCGGCTCCTACTGCCAGCAAGGGGACGTCTGCTGCCACGGCCGGGACGACGGCTGCACCGTGCCCTACCTCGACACCATCTGCTACTGCGACCTCTTCTGCAACCGCACCGTCTCCGACTGCTGCCCTGACTTCTGGGAGTACTGCCTGGGCATCCCGGCCCCCTTCCCCAAAGTCCAAGGTGAGGCGGCCCCCCCGTACCCGCCCCCATAATGGTGGGCGCGTGCTGGGGCCGGCACAGGTGCCCGACGTGCTGTGCAACACTGGGATGACCACAGGGTTGTGCTGGATCCCACAGAGCTATGGAAACCGGTGCCAACTGGGCGGGCTGGCACTGGGGTCCCAGCAAGGGGGCCGGAGCAGCCCCCAGCCCGACTCGTGCAGCTCTCTGTGGGGCAGGAAGGCAGGGGGGCAGCGCTGGGGCATGCACCTGCGTTCAGAGCCGGGCCGGATGGTGCTGGGCTGCCCCGGTCATGTCTGGGGCACGGCGATGCTGGCCCTGACTTCACCCGGGTGGCTGCCGAGGCGGGCGGGGGCGAGCCGGGGCTGCCCCCGCCGCGCAGCACAAGGCTCTCTCTCAAGTCCCCGCGGAGCAGAGCCAGCTCCGGGGATCAGTGGCCCCTTTATCCCAGCCCCACCAGGCTGTGCGTGCGAGGCCGGCTGTGCCGGGCAGCCCCAGGCTTAACCCTCCTGGTGCTGAGCCAGCCCCGCGCCCACCCCGCCACCGCCCCTCTCCTGCTCCCCATCCCCGTGCTGGTCGGGCGCGCAGCTCCGTGGCTGCTCAGCACCTTTAGGGCTTGTGTTTCTTTTCCCTTTGGTGGTTTCTGGGGGGGTGGGTGCCCGGCAGGACCCTCCACAGCCATGCACTCACCCGGGCTCTCCTCTCTCCCGTCCAGGCTGCGCCCGTGCCGGCCGCACCTACCCCAGCGGGGCCACGTACCGGGAGAACTGCAACCTGTGGTGAGTGCCCCCCGTGCCACGCCAGCACCGGCACCCCCGGCTCGGCACCGGGGCGAGGGCAGTGGGGGCTGCCCGCAGCCGGTTGGGGCGCGCGGGGCCGCGCTGGGTGGTGGGGGCCGGTGCCAAACGCCTTTGCCCTGGCGCATTCGGAGCGCAGAGCCCGGGGCCTTGGGCTGCTCCCAAGTTTCAGCGCATGCCTCGGTGGGAGCCGTTCGCTCGGCGGGGCAGCGTGCGGCCGCGCAGACGTGGGCTGGGGCTGCCGGGGCTTCCCTGCTCCCAGCCCAGCTTGCCCCAGCCTGCTTCGGGTCGGGGTCTGGCCCCGTCCTGCTCTGGCGCCTGCGCTGCGTGCCGGGAGCTCGCTGTTTGTGCTGGCGAGCAGCGTGGGGTTTATCTCGAAACCGGCTGCGGTGGTATTGCTGGCATCCCGGAGCAGGGGAACGGGGAACCTGCGGGCGCAGATCTGCCCCAAGAAGAGGAGCAAACATACCTGGGCGGGCTGGCTCGGCGCGATGCGGCCGATAAGGGAAATCAAAGGCTCCGGCTGGGGCATGAGCGCGCGTGTGCGTGCCCGTGGGTGCTTGCACGTGCGTGCAGGCGCGCCTGCGTGCCCGAGCAGCCCGCTGGGGCTGGAGGTGAGAGGCCAGCCCGCCCCGCGCAGCCGTGCAGGAGGGCATGGGCTGAGCCGAGCCCTCCCCGAAGCTGCCCGGGACTTCTCCGGGACCGCGGCGTGGAGGCACGCGGGGCTGGAGGCCGTTCCCGAGCTCCCTTGGGGGAGGTCGAGCGCCCCGAGCCCTGTGCTCGGAGAACTGGTCCCTCTGCCGGGAAAGCTTCCCTGCCCAGCTGGCCCCCGGGAGCTGCGGCTCCTCTGCCAAAACCTTCTTCCCCCGCACTTGGAAGACGGAGAGCAATTCCTGCAGTGCTTCGCCCTGACCCGGTCCCTGCCTGGCTCCAGCAGAGCCAGGGCAATCGGGGGAGTGAAGGGGGGGGGGGGGGAATGCAGAGCCTGGGAGACGCAGACAGGGCTGGAGCCCAGGGAGCTGCTGAGGGTGCCCGGCTGCACCCCAGATCTGCCCCCAAGGGGCTCCCATGGGCTGGGCCACCCAGCGCCCGTCCCCAGGGAGTTTACGGCAAGGCACGGGGTCAGCAGGGCTGCGAGGGGAGTGGGGCTCTTCCATTGCCTCCCAGCACTTGGCTGTGCCCGGGAGGGCTGCGGGGGGCAGAAACTGGGGGGATTCGCACCCCCTGCTCCGAGCCTGGCTTTGCAGAGGGAGTTGTCCCCTGCACGGGGACGTGGGGGCTGGAGGGGACGGCTGGGTTGTGGCAGGGCGATGGTGGGAGCTGGGTCCTGGTGGCTGCCCCTGACCATGCTGGGGCGGCTGCCCCGGGACGGGGATGGGAACAGGGACGGCGATGGGAATGGGACTGGGGATGGGGACAGGGATGGGAACAGGGACGGTGCCACTGTCAGGGCACAAGGAGCAAGGAGCAGGGCTGCTCCGGCCGCAGCCGGGCTCCTTAAAAGGGAAGAAGAGTGCTGGGAGCTCGGGCGGCGGGGGGAATGCCGAGCATTGCTCGCCGCGCGGGGGGAGCGCCGCCGGGGGCTCCCCACGGGGACATGGCCCCTGCCACCCCTTCCCCGGGTCCCCCATGGGCCCTGTGGTGCTCCCGGCTGACCTGGGCAGTGCGGCCAGCCCCGAGGGGCCGGCCGGCCCCGAGTCCCCCTCCCTGGGCTGGCGTCCAAGCCCCCCTCTGATGTTTGCAGGCCTGGCGGGTTTTCAGCTGATTTTCCATCCCATGCTCTGCCTGCCCTGGGGGGGGACTGCGGGGAGGGACAGAGGGGGGGGGGACACGGCCACCAGCCCCCCCGCAGCATCAGCCCCCTGCCCTCGGTGACCGCGGGTCCCCGGCTGGGTAGGGGCAGCACCAGTGTTGGGACCCCCAGCACCCATGGGGGGCTGCCCCCCCCCTGCTGACCGTGCTGCCCCCCCCCAGCACCTGCAGCCCCGGCGGGCAGTGGCAGTGCGAGGACAACGCCTGCCTCGTGGACGGGGACCTCATCGACGCCATCAACAGGGGCAATTACGGGTAAGGGCACGTGTGGGGCAGGGTGGTCCCAGATGGGGACGGGGATGGGGTGCTTCACCCCTCGGTGCTTTTGGGGTGCCCCTGACACCGCTCCCGTGCAGCTGGAGGGCCGCCAACTACAGCCAGTTCTGGGGGATGACGCTGGAGGACGGGATCCGCTACCGCCTGGGCACCTTCCGCCCGCCGCCCACCGTCATGAACATGAACGAGATGCACGTGAGCCCGAGCCCTGCGCCCCCCCCCCCACCCCCGCACCCCCCTGGGCAGCCCCCGTGCCCGCACGGAGAAACTGAGGCAGGCGTCCCCTCACTGGCAGCGTCCCCGCGGGGTCCCCGTCCCCACGAGGGGCTCAGCACCCGGCATGGAGGCGGGGAAGGGGCCGCGGGCAGCCCCCGTGCTTGGAGACGGCGGCTCAGCACATTCCCCCGCGCAATCCCCGGGCTGCCGCTGTTGTTTTTGCCCCGCTGCTCCTCGCTGCGTTCCCATCGGAAAGCCGGCCCCGCGGCTGCTGAGTCGGCAGAGCCGGGGGCGCAGGCGCTTCGGTGCCCCCGAGCTGCAGCCCACAGCAGCCCCGGGGGGGTGGGCAGCAGATGGGGTCCCCGGGGTGGGGGGGGTTGTCCTGCTTGCCCCATGCAAGCCCCGTGGTGGGGGTCCGTGGGGAGCAGGATGGAGCATTCCAGGGGGATCCAGCATCAGCAGCACCTCGGTGGGACCTGGGGGCTCTGCCCCTGCCATTCCAGGAACCGGGAGCCCCCCCCGGGGCCGGGCAGCCCCCCAGGAGCGAGCCAAGCTTGCGGCGCACGCCCAGCACCGTGGCCTTGACTCCTGGCGAGGTTTAATTTTAGCGGCGTTTCCTGCTCTGGGATGAGCCGGGTGCCGCAGCCTCCCCAGGAAGGCCAAGCCATGCGTGGCCAGGGCGGGGGCACCGTGTCCCCCCCCGAAAAGGAAACGCCGGGCGTGAGTCAGCCGCAGGGTCAGGGAGGGCAGCGCCAGCCAGAGGCCACAAGGAGGGCCCCCCGCGCCCCGTGGCGCACGCCCACGCCGCCCCTGCTGACACCCGAGGCCGGATGCTGGGTGCTGGCGCAGCCGGGGCTGAGCCCAAATTTAGGAAAGGAGCCGGGTCCTGGGGGGTGGGGTGGGGGGGGGG
>NC_048915.1:5647121-5648476 GCF_011077185.1 Oxyura jamaicensis
GGGGGGGGTCCCCATGCCCTGAGCACCCCCTGCCCCCGCAGATGGCCATGGACTCCAACGAGGTGCTGCCCCGCCACTTCGACGCAGCCACCAAGTGGCCCGGGATGATCCACGAGCCCCTGGACCAGGGCAACTGCGCCGGCTCCTGGGCCTTCTCCACGGCTGGTGAGGGGCACCGGGACGGGACAGGACAGGTTGGGGTGGCCTCTGGGGACGGGGACAGGGACTGGAGGGACTGGAGCCGGCACCCGTGGAGGTGGGAGCGGGGCAGGACCCCGGGGAGCCGCCACCAGCCCTGACCACCCTGTGCTCGCCCCCAGCCGTCGCCTCCGACCGCATCTCCATCCACTCCATGGGGCACATGACGCCCTCCCTGTCACCCCAAAACCTCCTGTCCTGCGACACCCGCAACCAGCGGGGCTGCAGCGGGGGACGGCTGGACGGCGCCTGGTGGTACCTGCGCAGGAGGGGGTGAGCGGGGACGGGGCAGAGGGTGCGGGGACGGGGGGCTGCCAGCCCTGGTGGGGACGGGATGGGATGGGATGGGATGGGATGGGTGGTTTGGGGATGGGATGGGGCCAGGTCCTTCTGTGCCTCACTCCCTTGTCCCTCGCTCAGGGTGGTGACGGACGAGTGCTACCCCTTCACCAGCCCAGAGAGCCAGCCGGCGGCGCAGCCCTGCATGATGCACAGCCGCTCCACGGGCCGGGGCAAGCGGCAGGCCACGGCGCGCTGCCCCAACCCCCAGACCCACGCCAACGACATCTACCAGTCCACCCCCGCCTACCGCCTCGCCTCCAGCGTGAGCACCCATGGGACCCGGGCTTGGGGCGTGCTGGGTGCTGGGGGGGCAGCAGGAGCCGTGCTGGGAGCAGGGGAGGGAAATGGGGGGGACACCCGCTGCAACCCCCCCGGGGCAGCTCTGCCCTGCGGTACCCGGGTGGGACGTGGGGCATCTCCAAGGGGATTCGGGGTCACCCTGCTGGGTGCCCCTGTGTGCACCCCTGGGGTGCTGGGGAGGGTAACTGCCCCCCCGGTACCACTGCGCCCCGGTACCCGCCGGCTCCATGCTTGCAGGAGAAGGAGATCATGAAGGAGCTGCTGGAGAACGGCCCCGTGCAAGGTAAGGAGCTGCCGGGGGCACTGAGCCCTAAACTGGGGGGGGGGTCTGCTGCCCAAGGGACCGGAGCTGGGACAGCTCAGGACCGGCCGTGGGGCTGGGCCCCCCCCCCCAGGCTTGGCTGCTGGCGCTGCTGAACGCCGTCACGCTGCCCTCCCGGCGGGCTGGCTGCTCATTAACTCCCGAGTTAATCTCCATCTCGGCACCTGCTTTGACTTGATTGGATTTTTTTTTT
>NC_048915.1:5648876-5701005 GCF_011077185.1 Oxyura jamaicensis
CCATCGATATCCCCATCACCACCACCATCCCCATCATCACCCCGTCATCATTGTCATCCCCATCATCATCATCACCACCACCCACATCACCACCACCATCCCCATCGTCATCACCACCATTATCATCTTCACCATCACCATCATCACCACCATCCTCCCCATCACCACCGCCATCCCCATCATCACGACCACCATCATCATCACCACCATCATCCCCATCGTCACCACCACCCCCATCACCACCACCACCACCATCACCATCATCATCATCATCATCATCACCACCATCATCACCACCACCGCCACCATCATCATCACCACCACCACCACCATCACCATCATCATCATCATCACCATCATCATCACCACCCCCACCACCACCAGCCCCCTCATCAGGCTCTGACCTCAACCCCATGCACAGGGAGGGGGACAGGAATGGGGACAGGGGCAGGGATGGGGACAGGGACAGGGAGGGGGACAGGGGCAGGGAGGGGGACAGGGGCAGGGAGGGGGACAGGGGCAGGGATGGGGACAGGGGCAGGGAGGGGGACAGGGGCAGGGATGGGAACAGGGGCAGGGATGGGGACAGGGGCAGGGACATTCCGCTCAGCCGACACACCACGAGAGGAGCCAGGCGCGGGGCAGCACTCGGCTGTATTTCATCCGGGCAGGATCCACCTGCCCCACGGCCACCCCCAGCGGAGCGGCCCCCCGTGCCCCCCGCGCCCCCCGGGACCGGCGCAGCCCCCTGGAAAACGGGGGCAAGAATAAAACCAGCAGCGGGCAGCGCCCGGGGCCGGCTCAGCCGAAGGGGCCCTTGGCGTTCTTGGGCTGGAAGAGCGGCTGCTCCACGGGCAGGGCGCCCAGGCACTCGGCCGGGCTGCAGTGCCCGGTTTTGCCCGGTGGCCCCGTGGCACCCGGGGGGCCGGGGATACCGGGGATGCCCTGCTGGCCCACGGGGCCCGGCGGGCCCATCTTCCCGTAGCCCGGTGGTCCCTGGGGACCTGCGAGGGAAAAGAGCGGTGGAGGAAGGCGGCGCGGGGCAGGCGGTGCCAGCAGCCAGGTGGGGGGAGGCGGGGGGCTCACCTGGGGGTCCCGGCGGGCCGCTGTCCCCCATCATCCCCACGCCTTTCTCCCCTTTCTCTCCTTTGGCGCCTGGCTCCCCTGGGGGAGATGTGTGGAGGGTGAGACCCCGGCACGGGGACACCCTGGTGCTTGGGGACACCCCGGTGCTTGGGGTGCCTGGGGACGGTGGGGACACCGTGAGCAGCACCTACCCCGCATGCCCGGCACTCCCTGCCGCCCCTCTCTGCCGATCTGCCCTGGCATCCCCGGGGAGCCGGGGGGTCCCGGCCGGCCGGGCAGCCCGTCCTTGCCCGGGGGACCCGGTCTGCCCGGGGCCGCCACCATCTCCACCGGGAAGTGCATCCGAGAGGTGTAGTACGCCATGCGCTCTGCGGGGACGCGCAGCTCAGCGGGGACTGGGGGAGAGGGGGGGGCCTGGGGGGCCCCGGTCCCTCACCCCCCCCCCACCCTGTTACCATCAAACATCTTGCTCATCTCCTGCTGGATGAACCTCTTGATCTCGTCGTAGTTCACCACGTCCCCCTGGGGGGACACGGGAGAGGCTGTGGCCAACGAGCCCCGGCTCTGCCCCACGGGGTCGGGGCTCCTGCCCCCCACTTACCATCATCCCCGGGGGGCCCGGCAGCCCGGGGCTGCCCGCAGGTCCCGGAGAGCCGGGGGGGCCCCTCTCACCCGCGGGGCCCCGCAGCCCCACGGGGCCCATGGAGCCGCTCTTCCCCGGCCCCCCAGGGGCTCCGGCTCTGCCCTTCTCCCCGGGGTACCCTCTCTCGCCGGGGGATCCAGCTTCACCCTGCGGGGACGGGGCCAGGGGGCGCTCACCAGGGGCACCCCCAGCCCCACGGGGGGGCTCGGGGGTCCTGTGGTGGCGGCAGAGGCACAGCCGGGCTCTGCCCTCACCTTTTGGCCAGCGGGTCCCGCGGTGCCGGGCTTTCCTGGGGGGCCCTGGGGGGACAGAGAGGAGCGGGGTGGCACGGCTGTCCGGGGGGGTCCCTGGGACACACGGCCCCTCTCCTACCTCTTTACCGCTGGGTCCGTCCGGCCCTGGCTCCCCCTGTGGAATGGAAGCGGGGAGGTGTGAGAGGGGCTTGGCACAGTTCCTCCCATCCCATCCCCCCCTGGTGCCAGGCACCCCCCCGCTGCGCTCACCGGTGGGCCGGGGTGTCCCGGTGGTCCCGGCTGTCCCGGCATCCCCGGCAGACCTCGGTCCCCCGCCGAGCCACGCTCGCCCTTCAGCCCCTGCGGGATGGAGCTGGGTGTAGGGGGCAGCATGGGATGGGGATGGCCACCACGGGGTGGGGACGGCCACCACAGGGGTGGGGACGGCCACCACGGGGGTGGGGACGGCCACCCGTCCCCCGGTCCCATCCCCATGCTCATGCTGTGCCCCCTGGGGCAGGGTGGTCGTGGGGGCACCACGGGGCACCCCGCGGGTACTCACCACTCCGGCGAGGCCAGCGGGGCCCGGCTGCCCCGGGCTGCCAGGGGGTCCCTGGGGACAGAGAGGGGGGTTTCAGCTGGGGGTGATGCCCCCCGCCCGGGGGACGTGGCCCCGCAGAGCTCCCTGCACCGTCCCACTGCAGCCAAAGGGATCGGAGCCACTTACGATGAGCCCCGGGGGTCCCTGCCGGCCTTGGGGTCCCATGGGGCCGGGGTCGCCCTGTGGAAAGCAGCAAGATGAAGGGGAGGGGGCGTGGGACCCATCCAGTGCAGGGCTCCCGTGCCCCCCCCCCCAGGTTGCTCACCTCGGCCCCGGGCCGCCCCGTGCTCCCCGGGGGGCCGGGTTTTCCGCAGTCACCCTGGAAGGACAAAGGGACACGGGCAGCAGCGCAGCACCGGGACACCCTCCCTCAGGACCGAGGTCCCCGGGGCTGTCCCCACCGCGGGGTGACCGCTGCTCTGGGGACACGGGGGTCCCCCTGTGCCATCACCCACCTTGGGTCCTGGGAGCCCCGGGTGCCCCGGCTTGCCCTTGAAGCCCTGGGGGGAGAGGAGAGCGGGTTTGGGGTCGAGGTCTGGGGTGTGCAGAGCCAGCGGGGGGACCGGCACGGCTCACGGGACACCCACCGGGCACCGGGAGGGGGACAGGGAAAGACAGCACTCACCGGGGGACCCATCATCCCTGGTGGCCCGGGGGGACCGGGGTCACCCTAGGGAGAGAGAGACACTGGGGGTGTCCGGGGGGGGCGCAGGGGTGGCTGCTCGCCCCCAGCACCCATCAGAGCCCAGCAGCTCACCCGCAGCCCCGGCTTGCCGTCCTTGCCGTCCAGTCCCTCCAAGCCAGCGGGGCCCTGCGGGGACAAGGAGGGGGCTCGGAGGGAGACGTGGCCCCGAGCGGCTCGGGGGGGTCCCCGGGGAGCAGCACGGGGATGGGAGCGCTGCGATGCCCCCAGCGTGGGAACGGGGAGCCCTTACCTGGATGCCCGGGGGGCCGGGGGGGCCGGGGGGGCCTGGCATGCCCGTGGGCCCACGCATGCCCTCGCTGCCCTGCGGGAGCCACAGGGGGGTCAGGGGTGTCCTGAGCTGACCCCAGCCAGCGGTGTCACCGCTGTCCCCATGCACTCACCTTCTCGGCTGCAGGTCCCGGGGGCCCGGCCGGGCCGACCTTCCCCGGGAAGCCGGGGGGGCCCTGAGGAGAGGAGCTGTGGTCACGGTGGGTGGATGGGATCCCACCCTCGTGCTCCCCCCTGCCCCCAAACCCATCTCATCGGGGGGCCTCTGCACCCCATCCCACAGCACGCCCCCCGTCCCCCTCCCCACCTCTCCCCCCGACCCCCTGGGGACACCAACATCCCCAGCACCCCCTCCCGGGGCCATCCCCTCCCTGTGCTCCCCCCAGCCCCGTAGGATCGACTTACCGGCGGCCCCGGGAAGCCGGGCTGGCCCTGGAAACCCTGCGGAGAGAGCGGAGCTGAGCAGGTCCTGCCCACGGATGGGGGTCCTGGGCGCCCCGGGGGGAGCCGGGGATGAGGCTGGGGGGACGGGGCTGTAGGGACGGGGTCCCTCGGGGACGCTCACCTGGTCGCCCTTCTCACCGGAGCTGCCCGGGAGCCCCCGCTCGCCCCTCGGTCCCTGCAGGAGAGTTGGGGACGTGAGCCCCTGGGGGTCCCCATGGCCAACACTGGGGGTCCCCAGGGCCAGCGCTGAGCCCCCCCATCCCTCCCCACATCCCCGCACCTACCGCAGGCCCCACGGCACCGGGGAGGCCGTCCAAGCCGGGGGGGCCCTGGAAAAAGGAGCAGAGGCTTCAGGTGGGGGCGGCTGCAGGGACCCCAGCCCCGTGCCCACGGCGAGGGGGGCACCCGGGGGAGCCCCGGCCCCTCGGTCCCGCAGCGATGGGCACAGCCCGGCCCCACTCACCGGTTCCCCCTTCTCCCCGGGGGGGCCCACGTAGCCTCGCTCGCCTTTGATGCCCTGGGGAGGGAAGGAGATGGAGGCCCCGCATAGGGCAGGGGACGAGGCGGGATATGGGGAACAGATAGGACATGGGGCACGGGGGGACAGGGGGGACACGGGGGGACAGAGGGGAGGACGTGGGGTGCAGCTGGAACGTGGGGTGCAGCTGGGATATGAATGGGGTGCTGGGATGGATGGGGGAAGGCTGGGGAGAAATGGGGCACAGGATGGATGGGGCAGGGGTGAGCCCTGC
The DNA here is from genome assembly GCF_011077185.1 of Oxyura jamaicensis. NCBI lineage: Eukaryota > Metazoa > Chordata > Aves > Anseriformes > Anatidae > Oxyura > Oxyura jamaicensis. Next base: position 5,653,609 of record NC_048915.1, read on the forward strand.
AGGGACGTGGTGTCCCCGACCCTGGCAGTGTGGGGACACAAGCATGGGGGGGACACAAGGACACAGGGGGTGGCAGGGGGCTGGCAGGCAGTGCCGGGCTCCCTGCAGTACTCACAGGAAGGCCGGGGGGGCCCGTGGCACCGGGGTAGCCGGGCTGCCCTGGAGGTCCCTGTGCAGGGGGAAGATGGTGCTGAGCTGCCTGCGACCCCCCCAGGGGGGTGCCCAGAGCCTGCAGGGTGTACCCTGTCCCCCCCCCAGTGCCCCCCTGCCACCCCAGGGTGCTCGCACTCACCGGCTCCCCTTTGGCTCCGGCCAGCCCGGCTGGGCCGCGTTCCCCCTGGAGACCCTTGGAGGGGAGAAGAGAGGAGCTGGGGGGGGGGCTCCTGCAGCCCCTGCCCGGGGCTGTACCCACAGGGAGCGTGGGCTGAGAGCCCCCCGGGGCTGCGACCTGCCCCCCGTCCTGCCCCGGTGCCACCACACACACCCGGGGCACCCTCCTGCTGCTGCGCCCCCCACCCTGTGCCAGGACCCCCAGGCAGCCCCGGGGGCTGCAGAGAGCCCAGCCGGGGGTGGGGGGAGGCACGGGTGCCCCCCTGCCAGCACCCAACACTGCCCAGGGCACCTTCAGACCGCGGCGGGGGCACCCGCTGCTCCCCGTCCTCCCGGGGCACACAAGACACGGGTGACACAGGTGACACGGGTGACAGCCAGGAGCCCCCAGGCTCGGTGGCACAGACCAGGGTTAGTGGGGGTTACGTGGTGCCGAGGTGGTGGAGGCTGGACAGGACAGGCTGACACCGCAGAGCGACGACCACAGAGCCCCCCAGAGCCCCCCAGAGCCCCCCACGGACGGAGCTGTTACGGTGACATTAGAGGGCGAGGGGACAGGAGCAGGACGCAGCAGGACAGGATCCGCCCGGAGCCACCGACACAGGACAGCCGCCGGCCCCGCCGCCACCGGGAGGAAGGATGAGGATGAGGATGGAGATGGAGGTGCAGATGGAGATGGTGGTGGATGGAGGCTGCTCCTGGGGGAGTCAGGACCCGGGGGGGTGGTGAGGGGGAGCCCCTGTGCCCCCGGGAGGGCAGGGGGCAGCAGACGGGTGCCTGGGGGGCACCCAGCCCGCCCGTGGGAGCTGTGCCGTGCCGCAGGCACACCGGGGCACCCAGCACACCAGGCCTGGTGCCGCGGCCACCCTGGCACCGCCGGGGGCCGTGCCGGTGAGGGACCCGGCCCGGGTGGCCAGGTCACCGAGCTCAGGGCGTCCCTTCCTGAGCCTGAGCCCACCGGGAGCCCCCCGATGGAGATGGAAAGCAGGGATGGAGATGTGGTGAAAGGAAGGGGTGCAGAGCTGGGGGAGGCTGCTCCCGGGGTCACTGCCCGGTGCCGCGGGGCTGGGGGGGGGACACAGGGCACAGCCAAACCAAGCGGCAGCGACAGACGGCACAGAGCGGAGCCGTGCTGGTCCTTACGGGCAGTCCGGGTGCGCCCTGCGTTCCAGGGAAGCCTGGGGGGCCCTGAGGGGAAAAACAGGGACGTCACGGCCTCGAAGCGCCCCCCAGGACCAGGGCCGAGCCCTCGGGGTGCCACTGAGCACCCGCTGGGGGCCACCTCGGCCCCAGCCAGACAGGGCTCCTGCTCCGTGCCCGGGCTGGCAGCGCCCTCGCCTCCACCTCCAGCCCCACGGGGGGGCGGCTGCGACGCTCCTCCGCCTGCCGTGACCCTCTGCCCATCACCGCGGCCTCGTGGCGGGGCGCTGGGCCCCCCTCGGGGATTCACAGCAGAGGCTCCGAGCCCCCCTGGTGCTGTGACACGGTGCTGGCACAGCCCAGCACCCCCCCGACCCGAGCAGGGGTACTTACGATGGGCCCCGGTGGCCCTGGGGGTCCCCGCAGTCCCGGTGGGCCCTGGGGAGGGACGGGAGCCATCAGATGTGACCACAGGGGGAGTGGGGGGGCACCCACAGCCTTTGGGAAGGGCCAGGGTTGGGGGCAGCACGGGGGGCACCCACCTGCTCGCCTCTCTCGCCGGGGATGCCTGGGGCACCGGGGAGCCCGGGGTCGCCCGCGCAGTCCGAATCGGGGCTGTCACCCTGCAGGGAGCAGCACGGCGTCAGCACCGGGGCTGGATGTGCCCCAGCGCCCGCTGCACGGCCCCGCCAAGCCCCGCCAAGCACCCCAAGGGGATTCGGTGCCGTGCCCCGGGGGCACGCGTCACTCACCCGAGCCTCCTCAGCTCTCGGGAACTGGGCAAAGCACTGGAAGAAAACCCAAAGTCACCCGGGGCCGCCCTGCGCGAAGAAGAGCCCCAGGGCGCAGCGCCAACCCTGCGGGCGCTCAGGACGAGGCTGTCCCCCCCTTATCCCCCTGAGACACCCCATCCTGGATGGGATGAAGGCACAAGCGTGCCCAAGGCGTGCCCAAGGCGTGCCCACGGCGTGCCCCGAGCGTGCCCAGCCCTGCGTGTGCCTGCTGCTGTGCACCACCGCTGCAGAAGCCGATGCCCTCGGGAGCATCCTTGCTTTTTGCCCCCAGGGCCCACCACTTCCAGGGGGGCTTTCAGGTGCCCGGAGTTGGGCGAACACTCACTCGAGCACAGCCCTCGCTGCCGGGGGCGCCCGGCATGCCCCGGTCCCCCTTCTCCCCCTTGACACCGCCGGGCGCTTCCAAGGCCGCCTGCAGCTGGGCGCAGTCCCCGCAGAGGTTCTGGGAGGAGGAGGAGGGGGGGTCAGTGGCACCCCGGGGGCTCAGGGGTCCCTGAGTGGGGGGGTGGGCATCACCCAGAGACCCCCGGGCACTCACCTTCAGCACCTCGATGTTCCTCTCGGCCATGACAGCCAACGGCCCCTGCAAGGGATGCGGGAGGGGACGGGAGGGGACGGGAGGGGACAGGGGGGTGCCCCCCGCTCCCCAGAGGGTGCAGGGTGGGGGGCCATGGGGCACAGCCCCCACCTACCAGGTCTCCAGCCGGCCCGGGCAGCCCCGGCAAGCCGTTGTGTCCTGGGACCCCCTAGAGCCAAGGAGAGAGCTTGGGCACCCGACCCCTTCGCTAAGAGCGGGGCAGGATCCGACCCCCGGGCACGCTGCTGCTCCTCCACGTCCCATCGCTCACCTGGCGGCCGGGGGCACCGGGAGGGCCGGGGGGGCCGGGGGCTCCGGGGGGACCCTGCAGCACCCCAAAAGAGAAGCAGAGACGGGCGGTGAGGCGGGGCTGAGGCCGGCGGCTGCGGCGCGCGCGGGGACAGCACCCACCTGGGGACCCGGCTGCGGCTGCCAGGACATCCCGGTCCAGAGCCCGGGGGCTCCCTGGGGAGAAAGGGAGGATGGGGGGGGGGGGGGGGGGGGGCACAAAGCCATGGGGCCGGGGCTGGCACCCGCAGGCACTCACCGGCATCCCAGCGTGGCTGGGGTCCTGGCGCGGGCTGGGGGGGCAGGCGCATTCCCCGGGGTCCCCCTGCAGGAAAAGGAGGTGAGGGAAAAGGCCGGGGGGGGCACAGGGGGGGCAGCCCCATCCCCACCCTGGCACCCGCTCACCTTCTCGCCCTGGGCGCCCTTCTCTCCCTGCGAGGAGGAAAGGCACAGATGGATGTTAGCAAGGGGTCCCCGTCCCCCGCCGTGCCCCCGTCCCCCCCTCCCCAGTCCCGTACCTACCGGCAGCCCGCTGGAGCCGGGCACCCCGGGGAGCCCCCGCTGCCCCTCGGGGCCCTGCGAGGAAGAGGAGCGTGAGGAAGCTCGGCCCTGGGCTCAGCCCCCAGCCGGCATCAAGGGGCTGGGGGAGGATGGCAATGCCCCCCCCCGGGGCAGGACCTACCGCTGGCCCGGTGACGCTGGGTCCTGGTGGCCCGGGGGGGCCCACGGCACCTTTGGGACCCGGAGATCCCTGCGGGGAAAGGAGAGCAGGAGCCGGGGGGCAAAGAGGGGCTGGGGGCACCACCACCGTGCTCTGGCAGAGCCCGGGGACAAGAGGCAGGGTGGGGGGACGTGGCACCACACCGTGCCCCAGCACCACGGTGTGCCGGGGTGGATGTGGCCCCGGGACAGGCTTGCCAAGGGGGTGGGACAGTCCCCCCCCCTTACCTTGGCTCCTTTCTCTGCTGCCATTCCTGGGGGGCCCTGGGCTCCGGGGGGTCCCTGCGGGTGGGAGGTGGCATTAGGTCTCCCCAACCAGTCTGCCCAGAGAGCAGTGGTGACAGCCCTGTCCCCAAGGCCACTGTGCCACCGTGGCGTGGCCAGGACCACGCTGTCACCGTCTGCACAGGGGGGTCGCAAGGGGGGGATGCAGGAACTGGGGGGCTGGGGGCTGCTGCGGCACACAGAGCGGGGAGCCCAGGAGGCCACTTACTGGGGTCCCGGGCGGTCCGGTGCTGCCGGGCTCTCCCTGAGGAAAAAAGAGAGTGAGAGCTGGCAGAGCTGCCTGGCACGGCACGGCACAGCATGGCACAGCACCACACAGCGTGGCACGGCGCAGCACCACACGGCACGGCACGGCACAGCACCACACAGCACCACACAGCATGGCACGGCGCAGCACCACATGGCACCACGTGGCACAGCACCAAACGGCACAGCACCACATGGCACAGCACCACACAGCATGGCACAGCACAGCACCACACGGCACGGCACAGCATGGCACAGCACCGCATGGCTCGGCACAGCACCACACAGCACGGCACGGCACCACACAGCACGGCACAGCACCACACAGCACGGCACGGCATCACACAGCATGGCACAGCACAGCACCACACAGCACGGCACAGCACCGCACACCCACCTGCGGTCCCGGCTGGCCGATCCCCTCTGGTCCCGGCTCGCCCTGCAGAGACCGGGGGCAGTGAGCGGCACCGCGTGCCCCCAGCGCCCACCCCCAGCGCCCCACTCACCTGCAGCCCCTTGGGCCCAGCAGGACCTCGGATCCCCGGCAGCCCCGGCTTGCCCTACAACACAGCTCGGTCACCGCAGGGGCACGGGGCTGGGGGGGTGCCTGCAGCACCACGGGATGGGGGCACTCACGGGTCTGCCAGGCTGGCCGGTGCCCGGGGTGCCCGGCTCCCCTTTGGCCCCGGGTTTTCCCGGGATGCCCACCACGTCCGAGAGCTGCCCCTGCAGCGCGGGGCACGGCTCGCAGGAGTCTCCCTGCGGAGGAAGGAGCAGAGCAGGGGAGGTCGGGACGGTGAGAGGATGGGGGGGTGGAGGAGAGGGTGATGGGGTCCTCCCCACCTCTGCAGGGTCCTCACCTTCTCGCCTTTGGGGCCGGCCGGCCCCCTGATGCCCGGCTCACCCGACAGCCCCGGGAGGCCGTCCATTCCCGGTGCGCCCGGGTCCCCGGGGCTGCCCGCGGCCCCCTAGCAAGGAGAGGGCACGGGGCAGGGGGGTGTCAGCATCGCCCCTGCCCCACAGCCCCCCCCGCATCCCCAGTTTGCCACTGGGACCCTCGCTCCATCCCCTCACCTTCTGCCCTTTCTGGCCGGCGTCGCCAGGCTTGCCCTGGGGAAACAAAGCGATCAGACCACGATGTCCCCGGGCACCCCAAACGGGCACCCCACGGGGGCACTCACCGCTCTGCCGGGGGGGCCGTCCCTGCCCCGCTGCCCTGGCACTCCGGGCACGGCCAGCACCGTCGCTGCGCCTTCCAGCGCCTGCGGAGCCGGGGGGCACTGCCCGCAGGGCTCACCCTGGGGGGGACACAGCCCGGTCACAGCCTGGCTGGGGACATCCAGGGACAGCGCAGGGACCCGTCGCAGCGCTCACCTTCTCTCCTTTCAGTCCCCGCACGCCTGGGTCGCCCTTATCCCCCGGGAGCCCCTGCAAGGGCAGAGATGAGACCGCGCAGCCCAGCGCCCCTGGGCTCCCAGCACCCACCGTGAGCCCCCCATCTCCGCGCTGCCCCCCACTCACCGGTCTGCCCGCGGGACCCTCCTGGCCACCGGCCCCCTGCAAGAGAGCAGGGTCAGGATCCGGCCCCGAGGGCTGCCCTCAACCCCTGGGGGGCACACATGTCCCACGGGGGTCACCCACATCCCACGGGAGGTCACCCACCTTCTCGCCCTTGATGCCAGCCAGCCCGGGGAGGATGGCTTCACCCTGCTGAAAGGTCACAATTCCAGCACCCGTGCAGCCCACAGGCATGGGGACGGGGGCTCAGCGGGGCTGGGGGGGCTCAGCGGGGCTCTGGGGGGGGGGCTCAGCCCCGTGCACTCACCAGCAGCGGCGCCGGCTCGCCTTCGTGCCCCTTGGGGAGCTCCCGCAGCAGCGCGGCGAGGACGCGGGCGTCGCAGGACAGGCAGGAGTCCCCCTGCGAGGGGCACGGAGACGGCACAGTCAGGGGGCTCAGGGTCACCCGCTGAGCTCGGGGGGCTGACCCCACGCTGGGTGGGACAGCAGGACAGAGGGACAGTGGGATGGACACTCACCTTCTCCCCTTTCATGCCTTGGATGCCGGGGTCTCCCTGGGGAGGAAGCAGAGGAGCTGGGCCGGGCTGGATGCTGCTCGGCATCACCCTGCCCCAGCGAGCTCAGCCCTGTGTCACCTACCCTGTCCCCTTTGGGTCCTGCAGGGCCGGGCCTGTCCTGGAGGCAGGGAAACGAAGAGGAAGCTTTAGGGATGCAGAGAAGAGGCACCCCCGTGCCCTCCCACAAGCTCCCAGCTCCAGACTCACCGAGACCCCGTCCTTCCCAGGCAGCCCAGGCTCCCCCCTGGGTCCAGGCTGGCCGGGGAGCCCGGCGGTGCTGAGCATCCCCGCGGGGACCGTGGGGCACGGCTCACACGGCTCGCCCTGCCGAGTGGGGCCAGTGAGGCACAGCCCCGGGCTGGGGACCTCGCTGGGGTCCCCATGGTGCCCCGAGCAGCCCCCAGCCCAGGGGGTGGGCACAGCCCCCCTCCGGGCCACCCTGCACCCACCTTGTCTCCTTTCGGCCCCAGGCCGCCGGGTGGCCCCTGTGGGAGGAAGGCAGGGGCTGAAGCTGGGGGGTGGGCTCGCTGCAGCTCTGCCCATCCTGCACCTGAGCCCCCCCGGTGTGGGGGGGTCGGTCCCAGCCTCCAGCGGGGCTGCCCAAAGCCCTTCCAGCCCCGGGCTGGGATCCCAGCACCACTCCGGCCAGGCAGCCCCGGCCCCAAGCCAAGAAACCCGTCTCTGACCCCGGCTTTGGCTCCGAGCGCGGCGCTCGGTACTCACGGATGTCCCAGGCGGTCCGCCGGGTCCAGGAGCTCCCGAGCTGCCCTGCAGCCAGAAACGGCAGAGCCTGAGCCTGGCGGGGTGGAAGCCATGGCCCCAAGCCCCCCCCAGCCCCGCAGCCCCCAGCCCAGGATCTCCCTCCCCAGCCGCTCCTCTCCAGCTCCATAAATCGGGGAGCCTCCTCCGTGCCCCCCAGCATCAGCTCCTCTGGGGGACCCCAGCACTGGCCGAGCCCCCACCGAGGGCTCTCTCAGCATCCCCAGCCCCCCAGCCACCCATCCCCAGGTGAGGGCTTCCTGTTCCCCACGCTTAGCCCCCCAGCTCCCCGGGGGGGTTCGCCCAGCCACGGCACCACAGCTCGGGTGGGGAGGGTCCGGGTGAGGAGCCCCTCGAGCAGGAGGGGGGCAGTGGGGGCAGCCAGGACCCCTTCCATACACCCCCTGCTCACCTTTTCTCCCTTTGGACCTGGGGGGCCACCGGGGTCGCCCTGAAAAGGACAGAGGCTGGCATCAGCTCTGCTGTGCCCCCTCTTCATCCCCACGGGGCATCTCGCCGCCCCCTCCCGTGGCGATGCCCCACGGCACGGCCCCTTACCGGCTTCCCCGGAAAGCCGATGCCCGGCGAGCCCGGCTTGCCCGGTGGCCCCGGCTCGCCAGCCAGCCCCTCGGGTCCCACGAGGCCGGGGTCGCCCTGAAAGGCAAGGAGCCGTGTCCGTGCCAGCGCTGCTCCTGGGTGCCCCGACCCCCCCCGGACCCCCGCCTACCTTCTGGCCCTTGGGGCCCACCACGCAGATCTCTCCGGGCCGGCCCTGGTGGGGAGGGAGAGGGGTGAGTGCCATGTGTGGCACAGAGCAGGATGGTGCTGGATCCTGCTGCCCCACAGCCGGGCACCACCAGGCACTACTCACATCACGGCCCGGGCGGCCCGGCTTGCCCTGGAGTCCCCCGTCGCCCTTCTCACCCTTCTGGCCCTGGGGGACAGACGAGCGTCACCGGCGCCACCTCCCCTGTGCAGAGGCTCGTCCCCTCCGAGCCCCAGGGGTCCCTGTCCCCACTTATTTAGCGTCACACCGCTGCCCCATGTCCCCGCTACCACCGCCCCACATCCCCAAGCCCCTTCCCCAGCAAAGCTCTCGAGGACCCCGCTGGGCTCTGCAGGTCCCCAGACCCCCACGCTGCCGGGGGCGGCACCGCAAGGACCCAGCTCGTGCCCAGACGTCCCCACTGCCACATCCCCAGCGCTGTCCTCACCTTCTGCCCGTCGGCACCCGCCGCCCCTGGCAGCCCCTGCGTGGTGGGACAGAGAGGGCAGCGTCAGCAGGACCCCGGCGTGCCCGGACCCAGCGCCCCCGCGCAGGATGCGTGCACGAATGTTTTTACAGCCTGCAGAGTGAACTTGGCCGCGGCGAGCAGGGACCCCCAGCCCCATCACTTACCACCTCTCCCCGCTGTCCCTTCTCGCCCTGCGGCCCCTCGGCGCACTGGGGAGAGAAGGTGGAGGTGGTGAGGGGGTGCTGGAGCTGGGGGGGTGCCAGAGCAGGGGGGGTGTGGAGGGAGGGGGTCTCACCTGCACGGGGCCACCGGGGTCTGTGCGCACGCAGTCAGCACCCTGTGGGAGGAGAGGAGATGGCTCAGGGGGAGACGTGGCTCAGGAGCATTTATGCAAGGCAGGGGATTCCCGACGGCCTGGGGACCCCCACAGGGAGCACCCCTGGGCAGGGGGGGCACTGCCGGGGACACTCACGCGGTCGCCTTTCTCCCCCTTGCTGCCGTAGGAGCCGGGCAGGCCACGCTCACCCTTCCCTCCCTGCAAGAGAAAGAGGGCGGCGAGGTGTGACGCTGCTGTCCCCGTGTCCAGGTGTGCCCCCAGCTCCTGGCACAGCCGAGGGTCCCCACAGCCGTGTCCCGACCAGAGCCAGCTGGGGGTCCTGGGGCTGGGGGGGGGGGACACAAACCTACCTTGGGTCCTGGGGGACCGAGCGTGACCTAGGGAGACAGCATGGAGGTGGCACACAGCGCCCGGCACCCCAGAAGACGCACCTCCCTCCCTGCAGCCCCTTTCCTCCCCATTGCCCCGTCCCCAAATGCCACCCCCGACAGGCAGGACCTTGAGCATCCTGTCCCCTCCGCACCCCCTGCCCCCAGCCAGAGGTCGCCGCAGGAATGGGGCCACATCTGGAAGGGATCAGACCTTCCCCGCAGCCAGACGCTGCCGGGGCCAGGAGGCGCAGCGGTGATGGGAGACCCGTGGGGGCCAGCACCCGAGCACAGACCCAGCGCCCCATCTGGCCCCGGGGCAGGCAGGGGCTGGTGCCCCGCTCCCGGTGCTGCCCAGGGCACTCACGTTGGCCGGAGATGTCCGCGGCGAGCAGGGGGGGCACTGAAAGAGACAGACACGGTGCTTGCATCCGCACCCCGCACAAGCCCACGGCCGCTGCCCACGCACCCCCAACCCATGGGGCTCCTCCCCCGGCACCTCGGGGTTGCCCAGGGCAAAGGGAAACCCGAGGAAAGGGCTTTCAGCCTCCCTGGGGAGGCGAGGAGAGCGCCTGGCCTGGCACAGGCTCTCCCTGCGGCTTTGTGGCTTGACCACAGCTCCGCCGAGCCAAAGCGGCCGCTCCAGCACGCTCCCAGGGGGGCGGCAGGGCCGGGGGCACCCCAGGGCTCCCCTCCAGCCTTACCTCCTCGCTGCGTGTCCCCAGCAGGCCCTTGTAGCCCTGTGGGGAAGGAAGATGGAGCAGAGGGTGAGAAGACAAGCCAGGCAGGCTCCAGCTGCCCCCCTCTGACCCCCAGCCCGTGCCATGGGACCCGTCTGCCCCCCAGGGATGCCCAGCAGGAGCCCACCGCGGGCGCAGGGCACGGGGTGTGCTGGAGACATTTCCCAGCTCAGCAGCCGCTCGGAGGGAACAAAGAGGCCCTGAGCTGCGGTTGGGATCGCTCCAGCAGCAGCAGAGAGCAAGTGGGGCCTGAATTCCTGCTCGGGGGAGCAGACGAGCCGCTTCCTGACGGCATCGCTGCGGCGGCGCTGGCAGCGGCAGAAAGTGCCCGAGGGCGGCGGAGGCAGGAGGAAGAGGAGCAGGGGCCGAGCTGGGAGCGGGGCAGCGGGGCTGGGATCCCCTCGCCCACCTCCCCTCACCTTCTCCCCGTGATCTCCCTTCAGGCCACTCCTTTCCGAGGCCCTTGATGGCTCCTGTGGAGAGAGCAAAGCACCCCAGGGTGACGCGTCCAAGTGCACCCCTAGGTTACCCCACCCAGGGCACCCATGGGTGCCACCTCTCCACCCCATTTCTCTCGGGGAGCGAGCTGAGCCCCACGCAGGCAGCCAGCAGCCTCCCCCCTCACTCCCGGCAGCGTCACAGTGGTGGAAAAAGTGAGGCCGGGCTTTTCCAGGGGAGGAACTCAACGTGGCTCCGTGCCGCGCCGCCCCGCAGCCTCACCGAGCCCAGCGGCTCCTCCAGGCAGAAGCAGCGTGTGTACACCCGGCCCTGCGGCTGCTGCGGCGACAGCTCGATCAGGTTGCTGCTCTGCATCAGCTCCGCCTGCCGCCGCGTCTTGGGAGCTTCGGGCTGGCACTGCCAGGACAGAAGGAAGGGATCGGGGGGGGCCGGAGCTCCAGTCCTGCTCGGGTACCCCGGCGCCCTTCAAGAGGATGCATCCTGCACCGTGCCCAGCAGTGCAGGGCATTGAGTTTCTCTGCTCTGCTCCCCCACATCCCCAGCAAGTGACCCTCAGGGGACAGCTGACCTCGCCACGCCTCAGTTTCCCCCTCTGGGGATGATGCCAAGGACCAGGGGAGCTGCTGCCCACGGGGCACTCACCCCGCTGGCCGAGATCTCGCAGCATCCCTCCTGCCGGGCCAGCTCGGCGTCGCAGTAGATGTGAGCTTGCTGGAGGTCGAACTGCAGTGGGAAGGGGCAGCAGGATGAGGACCAAACCCTGCACCAGACCCCGCGCCCGCAGCCCCACGGGGACTCACCCTGATCGGGGTCCCGCGTGCGGCATCCAAGCCCAGGAAGGCGTTGCCCTCCGCGGCCAACGCCCGCCGTGGCGCCAGGGGCTTGGAGGAGATGGAGCCGCAGTCGAGGTGCAGGGAGACGGCGCGGCTCTGCACGGCCACCACCACCTTGTGCCAGCGCCCGTCGAACAGCGCCGAGACGGCCTTCCCCGCGAAGACGGTGCTGACGAACGTGGTCCCTGGAGCCCTGGCCTGAAACTCCAGGCTCTTCTCAGGGCCGTGCACGGCCAGGGAGAGCTGGGCAGAGAGGGGACACCGTGCTCGGGGATGGTGGCGCTCGGAGGTCCCCTTGCCACCGTGCCCAGTGTCCCCAGGGCCATACCTGGGGGTAGCCCTGGCGGTCGGTGACCTGGAAGAGGTACCAGTGCTCCCCGGTGCTGTTCTTCTTCAGCAGCAAGGTGAGGACGAGGGTGAATTCAGGGGGCAGCCCACGGGGGAACAGCTGCCTGCGGGGACAGGCGTCAGGGGGCACGGGGGCGCCCGGACCCACACCGAGCTCTGCTGTTTGCACCGATCTCCCGGGGGCAGCGCCAGCCCCAGAGCCCCCAGGGCACCGCCAGCACCAGGCCCCCGGCAGCCCCATGGGACTGCTCCCACGGGTGGCACCACGGAGCGAGGCTCCCTGACCCTGCCTGTGCCGTGGGGATGGCTCCAACCCCAGAGCCAGGCCGGGGAGCGCAGCCCCGGGGCGGTGCAGGCTGGACCGGGAGCTGTTTGTGTCTCTGGCGGGACGCACGTGGGCTCTGGCTGCGAGAGGAGCCAGCACTTGTGCAACAGGAGCTGAACACAAGACAAACGGCAGGGATGCTCCCCCCACCCCACGAGGCACAGGAGCTCGCCCCGTCCTCCCCAGAGCGCAGCCCAGCACCCCATGGCAGAGGGGGTGGAGCAGCACCATGCCCATGCAGCCCAGCCTGCCCCAGGGGGCTCTGTCCCCAGCCCTGCCCCATGGCGCAGCCTCTCCGCTGTGCACCCCCAAAACACCTGGCTATCCCCCCCCAGGGGGCTGCAGCACCCAGCAGTATTTATTGCTGCAGCAGCTGATTTTGGCCCCATGCAGCCAGGAGCATGCCCCCGAGCCCAAGGGATGGATGCTCGGCGGAGGCGAGGGGCACGAGGCAGCACCCGGCTCCCGCAGGCACCCCGGCCCCGCACGCTGGGAGGGCAGCAGCACTGCCTGCCCCCCCCCCCCCCCCGGGGCCAGACCCGTGCCCGCAGCTCTCTCCACCGCTGGAAATATTTGCTCTGGGCTCTGCTCTGCTCCCAGCCTCAGCTCCGCCATGCCAGCGATTTTCCAAGCCACTGCTCTGGAGCAGGACCAAGGTGGCTGCGTGGGAGTGGGCTGTTCCCTCTGCGGGGCACGGGGCTGTTCTTGCCGGGCACCGAGGAGTGGGACCAGGGCAGAGGGGCACCCATGGGTGCCTGCACAGGGCTCACACCCTGGCTGCTGGGGCTCTCCCTGCGCTGAGCACTCCCAAGAACTGGCTCAGGGCTGCCAAAAGCACCCGGCCAAGAGCAACACCAGCCTGGAGCACCAGCCGTCTAAAAGCCATCTAAGGACTTGGCTGCCCAGGTCAGGAGCCAGGGCTGGGTCTCCTTCTCCGCACGGTGCCCCCTCAAACCAAACCCCCTCGCAGAGCCCCTTCTCGGCACGTCTGCGTGCCAGCCCCGGGGCAGCGCGGGGCCAAGCGGGCCGGGGGAGGCGGGCGTGCAAATCAGGCGTGCAAACCGCAGCCGCTTCCTGCAGGAGCAGCTTCCTGTGCTGCTCCCCGGGACGTGGACGCTCTCCCACACGCCACGCTGGCAGGGATGCTGCCAGCCCCGCGGGTTGGCACAGGGGGGAGAGCAGAGCCTGGGGCACGGGTGGACAGGATGCAATGGAGACAGCGGAGCCGCGGGCTGGGCTCCCCCAGCAGCCAGCCACGGCCCCAGCACAGCCGGCAGCCCCTGCTCGGCGCTGCGCAGCCTTGTGAGCTCGTCTAGACCCCAACCAGCTCCTGCCAAGTTCAGGAGAGCAAACACAGAGCATCCACAGCACGGCGGTTGCGTAAGGGCTGGCCGCAGCCCACCGAGCTGCTTCAGCCCATGATTTACTTTCGAGGAGAAAGATGGCTTCAGGCAGCCCGGCGCCGTGCCCACAGCACCTCTGCGGCCCCCTGGGTGCCACAGCCCCGCTGCATTTGCTGCCCACCCTTGCCCACGCAGAGCAGGGCTGCAGCAGCCGGGTCCCACACATGGGGTGGCCGGGGTGAGCTGGGGGGGCAGAGAGTGGGAGCACTGCGGGACGTGGGGGGACCCCGCGAGCCGCCCGCACTCACCGCGTGGGCTGCACCAGCGGCACCGCGCCCAGCCGCAGCACCGCCGGGCCCCGCAGGCCGTGCACTTTCTTGATGGAGGAGATCTTCAGCAGGTCAAACCGCTTGATCAGGTTAAAACCTGCGGGCAGGGACCGGGGAGGAGGCGGTGAGAGGTGGCCATGGCACAGGTGCCGAGGCTGACCCTCCCCAGGCAGGGCGCAGAGCCCATCCCGCAGTGGGGCCCCGTTTCCTTACCCGTTATGTTCTCATACTTGTCCCCAACGAGGTCCTCGTCCCAGAGCTGTGGGCACAGCTCCCCTGCAAGGCAAACCACCGTGTCACCACAGTGTCCCCAGGGACATGCAGGGGCTGTGCTCCGTGCCAGGTCCGCAGTGAGGATCTCATGCCAGCCCCCGGCACGCCGGTGCTGCTGGCAGGCGCAGGGCAGTGCGGATCCAGCAGACGCCGCTCCCACGGCAGCTCCAGCGCCTCGCAAACCACCCGCCAGGAGCAGAGCTGTATGTTTTGACCAGACAAACTCTGAGCTGGCCCCGGATGCTTCCCACAGCAAGCTCCCCAGGTGAAATGCTTTTCCCAGTCGCGGCACGTTTTGCCTCAAAACAGCCCCGCGCCTGGGATCGGCATCAGGACATCAGCCAGGCACCGCGGCCACCCACGGCGGGGAGACGGCGCCCAGAGCTGCCTGTGGCCGTCCCGTCCCGTCCCGTCCCGTCCTGCTGGTGTCCTCGGAGCTGGTGGCACGTGGGGACAGGCCAGGGGATGGAGAGGTGATGGCGAGGTGCCGAGCAGTGCTGAGCGTGGCCCACAGGGAACGGGGACAGCAGGAAAAGTTGTGTCAGCCCTGACCACAGGGAAGGCAGCGCTGCACAGCACTGCGCTGATCCATCACTGCTCCAGCACCATGAATCCACCTCCGCTGGATGCTACCAGATGTTGGGAGGCGTGAGACAGGGGAGGAAACAAGGGTGTACTGAAGGAGGAATTTGTTGCGTCTCGGTGCGCGCACCGGCCCCGGAGCAGCCCTTGGCCGTTCACCGCCCCCGCCCCAAGGGCAGCTCCGGCCCCGCGCTGCCGTTCTGGCCCCAGCTGCTCCGCTCACCTCCGCCTCTGCCTGGGACCCAGCACCCCCACAGTGCCTCTCCCCGAGCCTGAGCACTCGCTCGTGATGCTGGAGCTGGCCCTGCAGCACATTTGGTGCTGGAGGCAGAGCTCCCTCCCGCTGAGATCATCGCGCTTGGGGCAGGGGGCAGCTGGAGAAACATGCCTCAGCCCGGGTGCTGTCTGCTTTGAAGCTGTCCCAGCCCCGGTGCTGCCTCTCCTCACTGGGAGGCCCTCGTTTCCCGGCACAGGTCCCTAGCACAGACCCAGCTGGGCACCCCCACGCTGCACCAGGACCTCAGCAGAGCAGCACGGGGCTGCCCATGCCGGCACAGCCATGCCATGGGGGGCTGCTCAGGAGAGGTGTGCGCTGCTCCCTGCTCTGACGTGGGGGCCCCTCCTGCTCCATGGAACAGGGCCTCAGCCATGAGCTCATGGCTCTGGCATGGAAACCACCGGGAAGGGCTGGTCCCAGGCGCTCCAGTCGTGCCGATGGGGCTCAGCCACCCCGGGCACCCCGGCTGTGCCGAAGGGACCGCAGCCACCCGCACGGCCCGGGCCCTGCCGGGATGAGGCCCCGCTCCGCCCCCGCAAAGACTGATGCAACCACGGCCTTGCTGCCAGCAGCTCCTCCCCGCCATCCGCCTCGAACTCGCCCCGAGCTGCCCCACGCTGCGACCCATGCACGGCCGCGGATGGCTCAGCCAGGACCCTTGACGGCTTCACTGTCACCCACCCGTCCCCACAGCCTGGGGACAGCCCCGAGCCCTCTGCTCTTGCCATGCACCATGGCCAAACCTTGCAGCAGGAGGCCAAACTGCCCCCGACAGCCCCGTGCAACCTCACCACTGCCCCGAGCAGCCATCGCTGCTCCCGCAGGCGCTGCCGGACGGAGCTGCCGTCCCCGCCAGCTGGCAGCGAGCGCCCCGGGGCTGGAGCATGGCCAAGCCCGCTCCTTCCATCAGCTCGGCCCGGCCCGCGGGGTGTTCCCGGTGCTGCGGGCGGGAACGGGGTGTCCCCGGGCTGGTTCCTCACGGCAGGGCTGGCGCTGCTCGCCCTGGCCCCGCGCCCACCCGGGATGCCGAGCGAAGCCCCAGAGCCTGCACAGCTGGCGCGCGCGCAGGGAGCGGTGCACGCAGCCTGCCCTGCTGCCCAGAGAGCGGTGCCGGCACGTGGGGGCCCGGCACGGTCACGGTGGTCCCCAGCCACCTCTGCCCCTCGATTCCTTGCCCTCCCATCCCTTCCCTTGTCTCCCTGGGGACCCAGGGACAGGCGAGGGGGGATGGGATCGTTCCCATGCAAACCCCGGAGCGTGCAGACCCCACACCCTCGCTCTCGGTGCCTCTTACCTTCTGCCTGTGGCGGCTCCTTCCCCTCGCAGGCACTGAGGAGCCCCCCAAGCACAAGGGCCCAGAGCCCCCTCATGGTGCTTGGGGCCGACACGGCTGCCTGGAAGTGAGAGATGGGGCAGAGTGAGACGGGTACACGGGGGGCACCGGCTGAGCCCCAAGCCGTCCCATGCTGGGACACTGCCAGCAAAGCCACGGGTGCAGAGGAGGCTCTGAACCACTCGGCCATGACTCAGGCAGCCTTTTGGGACCTGACAAGGCCCCAGCATTCAGGGGTGCAACCCAACCTGCCAACCCCAGCATCCAGGTTTACACCGAAACTGCGGAAACGCAGGGGCCGAGGAGCCCCAGAGCCCCAGGTGTCTCCTGCTCCAGACCCCCGGGCAGGTCCTGGTCCCTCCCGTTTCACTCCCAGCCCCCTGGGGTGCCCCAAAAACCCCCCAGGTCACCCCGACCTGGCCTCCCTCCTGCCTGCTTCCTGCCACGAGGCAAGGCAGGGCTGCAGGCAGCCGGCGCCGGGACAGACCGGAGACGCTCAGCTCCGCTCCCCGCTGCGCCCTCGGCCCCAGGCTCGGCAGTGCGGGACCCCCGGCACCCCGGCTTTATCCCCCTGCACCCCGGCTTTATTCCCTGGTTTTATCCCCCTGCACCCCGACTTTATTCCCCCGCACCCCAGCTTTATTCCCTGGGTTTACCCCCCTGGCCCCTAGCTTTATTCCCCTGCGCCCCAGCTTTATGTCCTGGCTCTTTGCTCCCCCCGTGCCCCCCGACCCCGGGGGGCTCCCGCGGGGGGTGTGGTGGGGCCGGTGGGGGGCGGGGCGCCCCCCCCCCCCCCCCCGCCCCCCGGCCGCCCGCAGCCCCCCGGGGCTCACCTGCGGGGCTCGGGGCGGGCGGCGGCGGGGGCGGCTCCGCGGCTCCCTCCGGCCCGGGGCGCTGGGACCCGAGCCGAGCCGTGCCGAGCCGTGCCGTGCCGAGCCGTGCCGAGCCGCCCTCGCCGCCTTCCCCGCCTCCTGCCGGGGGGGCCCGAGCCGCCCCCCAGACGCTGCCCGCCCTCCGCTTCCCCTGCCTGGGGCGGGGGGACCCGAGCCGCCGCCCGCCTTCGCCTCCCCGCCCTCCTCCTCCTCCTCTTCCTCCTTTTCCTTCTCCCGTCGGGGCGCCTGGTACCGCCGCCCCCTAACCCGGGGGGGTCGGCACCGGCAGCGCCCTCCCGGCCACCCCTCCCCATCCCCGGGGGCTCGGCTCGGTCCCTGGGGAGCATCCCTGGGGAGCACGGGGATACGGGGGGACACCGGCTCATTGGGGGACACCGGGGTACAGGAGGACACTGGGGCATAGGGGGGACACCAGGGCACAGGGGGACACCAGGACACAAGGGGAACTCTGGTCCTGGCCCCGGTGGCAGTGGGTGCTGAGCAGAATAGCCAGTGGTGGGGGTCAAAGGGTGTCCTCCCGGGATGCTCCTGCACTCATGGGACATCCCAGGTTTGGGCCAGGCCCCAGGGGATGCAGCAGCAGGGGGACAGCCAGACCCCACAGTGTCCCAGCTGCCTGGGGACCTGGGGACAGCCTGGCAGGGTTGAGGTGTCTGGGGCTGGAGCTCGGCTGAGCCCTGGGATCGGGTCCCTGCGACTGCCCAGGCTCCTTCTCGTCCCCAGCAGCAGAGCTGATGGCTTTCCACTGCAGCCCCACAGGCAGGGAATGGGCATGAAACAGGCAGGGAGAAGGCAGGGAGCGGGCAGGGAGCGGGCCCAGCCAGGGCAGCCACCGACCCGCAGGGGTTGGGGTTTGGGGGCTGCAGAGCAGCCGTGGCTGTCCCCTGTGTCCCCTCTCCCCCAGCGCAGCACGGTGCCGACGTGCCCCTGCTCAGCCGCTCTCCTCCCAAATGATGATGAATCTATTTACACTGAAGCTTTACAAATGTGTGTTAGGGACGCATGCATCTCAATAAACGCGCTCTAATTAACAACTGATATTTATTCAGCCCACAGTAAATAAGCTGTCTCGGGCAAACCAAGCGAGCGCTGCGTCTGAAGCGCGCCTCGGCTCTGCCATTTATCCAGCCGACAGCCCCTGAGATGCGGTGACAGAGCGCTCCATTCTTCCGCGAGTCGCCTACTGTAGTAATTAAGGCTAATTAAAGCAAGTGGCTATGAAACATAACAAAACTTTTATAATTCCTTTTTATCGGACAATTATTCACCCCGAGCTCTTCTCCATTCAAGGCCTCCCGGCAGTGCCAAACACCGGGCGCGAGCAGGAGCAGGAATTGGGAACCTTGTGGAGGGTGCTGCGGGGGCTCAAGGAGCAGCCTCACCCCTTCCTCTCACCCCTCGGTGGTGCCAGCACAGCCAGCAGCTCCCAGCACCCTCCAATTCAGCTGCAAGCCTCTTTGGGGCTGGCAGCCACCCTTCACGCCGCTCATCCCCTGCCTCAGTTCCCCCCTCCAGCAGGTTGTCCCCAGGCTGGTGGCACACAGGGACCCTGCTGGCCCCAGCGCAGAAACCCCAGCCCTGTGCGGCTCGTGCTCCCCTGCGCCATGCCTGCACGGGGGGAGGGTGGCCGGATCCTGCTCCCCCAGCACGGGTGCAGGCTCAGGGCTGGTTTCCTGCCCAGCCCTGCCAAAGGCTCCCCTGCACCAACGGCCTCGAGCTCTGCAAAGTGGGTGAAGTTGCCTCCAGCCCATGCCAGCATCCCCTGGAGCAGAAAACGAAGCTCCTCGGCATGGGGCCCCATGCTGGCTGTACCCAGGAAACAGGCACGGGAGCAAGGACGGGAAAAGACCGTGGGCCCCTACCCACTGGCCCGCCATGGAAAATGCCGAGGCAAGCTGAATTTCCAAGAAAAAGCAGCGCCAGCGGCCAAGAAACCCGATCCGGAGCAGAGCCCTGCAATTTTCTAAAGCTTGAGACAATTTGCCTGCGATCGGGGCGTCCTGCGGCTCGGCCTCGCTCCCGCGGGGCTCCCCGCCTCCAGCCCCGCATCCCCGCCTGCGCCGCGCAGCGCGGGCACGCCGGGCGCGGGAGGGAATTCCTGCG
Organism: Oxyura jamaicensis; assembly: GCF_011077185.1. Taxonomy (NCBI): domain Eukaryota; kingdom Metazoa; phylum Chordata; class Aves; order Anseriformes; family Anatidae; genus Oxyura; species Oxyura jamaicensis. The sequence continues at coordinate 5,672,601 of NC_048915.1, forward strand.
GCAGGGATTCGGGCACAAACCCCCAAATTCCGACGTTTGCCAGGAAGGAAGCGGCCCCGGGGGCTTCTTTTTGGGCCGGCAGCGAGCGGCTGCAGCAGCAGCACTAAAAGCAGCAGCTTTCCCCCTTTTTGGTGGAACCGCCGGGAAGGGGAGGCGGAGGCGCCGGGAAGCCAGGCGAGGAACTTTCCGTGCCGCCCGCTCGCCGTCTGAGTGTTTTCTCCATCGTTTCCGCCCCCCAAAACCCAACGTTTTTGGCACGGGGAGCGGCTCTGTAGAGCGCAGCGGCTCAGATGGAAGCTGCAGATGGAAAATGGCTCCGGCGCTCTCCAACCTGCTCTGTCCCCCCCCCGGACCCCCCCCCCAAGCACCCGGCTTTGGGCCCTCTGCCCCCGGCCTCCGGGCACCTCCCGGAGCCACAACCCCCCTGCCCACCGCAGGATTTGGGGCTGGTGACCCCCCCCTTTGTGCACCCCCCACCCCACAGATGGCTGCCAGCACCATGAACCCCCCAGCCCCCTCCCGTCCCCCCGCGATCCTGCGCCGCTGGGGCGGGCTCCGTTCCCCCACCGCATATGGCGTCTCCATGAGTAATAAAAGCTGCTAATTGCCACCAGATGCCCCAGGAAACCCTGACGCTGCTTCTTGCGGCAGGCTGGGGAGGGAAAGAAGGGACCGGGGGCCGGCCCTGGGTCCCCCGAAGCACGGGACGGGCTGGATCAGAGCGCGGGGAGGCAGAGAAGGCTCCCAAGGAACGGGCGGCTGCTATTCTTAGCAAAAGGAGCAGCCTGGCCAAAAGAGCAGCGAGCAGTGCCGGGGGGGGGGTGGGGGGGACACCGGTGCCCTCAGCACCATCCAGCGGAGCTCAGCCCCAGCCCCAGCCCCGCAGCTGAGCCCCTGCTGCAGCTCCGAGCCCCAGCCCCAGCCCCAATCCCCCCAGTGCCGCCCGTGGCCCCCAGATGTTGCACAACTGGAGCTGGCCCCAGCCCAGCGCCGGCTCGCTGCCTCTCTGCTCCCAGTACAGCGCCGCAGCCTCCAGCCCCAGCACCCAGACGCAAACTGGGCAGTGCTGGGACGAGCTGGGCTGTGCCATTAGTATGGGATGGGGCACCAGGGGCCGAGGAGAGACCCCGGAGGCCTTTGGGTGCGCGTCGCCTGTGCCCACAGCCACCCCCCGCCTGGCACCACTCCTCCGCTGGCCGCACACCAGTAGGAACCAGTAAGCTTCTGGTGGGTCGCTGGGAGGAGCCAGAGAGCCCTGCCCAGCACCACCACAGAGGTGAGGAGCAAACCAGCACCTCGAAAAGCACTAGTCCAAACCAAGCAGCATCCTTCTTATGGAGACCCTGGGTCCCCACTTCATGCCCGTGGGAACATCGCCTGTCCCAGGGGGGAGCACTGTGGGGTGCTTCCTGCTCACCCCCAGCCCATGCCAAGCGTGTCCCTGCCGAAACGAGCCCGGGGGGGGGGGTTTGGATTTCTGCCAGGGACCCCCGAGCCATGGCCAGGGGGTGCTTCCCACCAGCGCAGCCCTCCTGGTGCGTTAGGGCACACCACAGGGGGGCTTCGGTGCTGAGCCCCTGGCGCACACCAGGGGTTAACACCACCCAGACCCTGTTAGTCCCTGAGCTCCTCTCCCTGGGGGCTGCCCCAGACTCGGGTCCCACCTCTGCTCTACCCCCATGGCCGGGACCCTCCTGCCCCAGCCCCCTGCCTCCCCCCAGCCCCGAGGCAGGGGCACAGTGGCGGGCAGTAGGCAGCAGCCAGGGCTGCCGGGGCAGCACGAGGCACCCCACGTTCCCTCTTAGATTGCAGGGTAATTGCCTCCAGAGTTACTCATTTGCTCATAGATTAATTACCATGTAATTTACCGCTCAGCTCCTGCAACATGACGCTCGTTTGCGCAGCAGTGCACGGGGACAGGCTCAGCTCTGGCCGGCAGGATCGGTGCAGGGGGCCCAGGTCCCCCCAGGCTGCCGGGCACCCCGTCCCCATCCCGGCGCTGGGACACGAAGCAGCAGGCGGCGGCCGCGGCCCCACGGCACCACAGAGAGTGAACTTTTATTTCCAACAACGACAGCACCTGCCCCGTGGAGGGGGGGACGGTGGGGACGGCTGGGAGGGGGCGGCCACGGGGCGAGAGCTCCCGGCCACGGGGCCACCCAACGCAGGGTGCCCGGGGCCGCCGCGCGCGTGCACACGGTGCACTGCGTGAAGAAACGTCCCGGTAGAAAAGAACGGAGATGCCAGGGCCTCGGCGGCCGGGTGCCGAGCGGGTGCGCAAGTGATCGGTGAGGGTGCGTGGGGGTGCGCGTGTCCCCTCCGCACCCACGTCCCGGGGGGGCAGCGGGGAGGAAGAACCGCACGGCGACAGGCGGGGGGCGGCGGGTGTGCGTGGTTCCCCCCCGCAGGGACCCCCCGGGTGCGGAGGAGGACGGAGCAAAGGCGGCGTCCGGGCTGCTCCTGCTGCGGGGTGCCCCGGGCGAAGGCGGCGGCGGCGGGCAGGGCGCCGGGGCTCCTCGCTCACACCTCTGTCTGGAAGTCACCGTCGGCCACATCCAGGCCGGCGCAGGGACCCTCCCAGTCGGCGCAGCGCAGCTCGAGGCGGTCGCGGTGGGCACTGGGCAGGGAGCCCAGGGTCATCGCCTTGAACGTGCTCCACGGCTTGGGGGGTGCGGCCGGCGGCTGCTGCGTATCGGGGCTGGCCGCATCCTGCGGGACAAAGCAGGGGCTGCAGATCACACAGAGCACGGCCACAGCCCCCAGCCCCGGGGCACAGCCCCCCACCTCCACCCACCCCATGCTGGCTCCGGCACTTACCGTGGCCGTGCTCTTCTCCCCGCCGCCCGAGGAGACGCTCCACCGCTTTTCTCGCTGCGGACAAGACGCGGTGCTCAGCCCCAGCAGCATCCCTGCTGCCGGGCTCAGCCCCAGCTCCCCTGTCCCGCCCCGAGCACCCCGGTCCATGCAGGGGGAGGCCGGGCAGGATGCGGCCCTCAGGACCTCACCTTGGAGCTGCCGGCAGCAGGGGCCCGGTACCGGTCCAGCGTGTGGAACTTCTGGTTGAGCTCGTGGTAGAGCTCGGAGTGGCGTTTCCGCGTGTGCATCACCTTCTGCAGGGTGAGAGCAGGGCCCACCAACATCGGTTTGTGTCCGTACACACCCTGATCCCGTCCCTGTCCCCGTCCCTGACCCCATCCCCTTCCCTGACCCCAGCCCAGAGCCCCGTGGGACACAAAGTCCCTGCTGCCAGCCAAGTGACACCACTGCCAAGCTCTGTCTCCTCCCAGAAGCCAGCTAAAATATTCCCACTCAGCTCTGGTGTTTTAATTAAAAGCCAGTGCTCTTTATGGCCTGGTATAAAACTCCTCAGAGCTTGGCTTCTCGCTCATGCTGAGGCAGGGCTGAGGCAGAGCCAGGGCCAGCCCGCAGGCACCCACCCGTGTCGGGTGCCACCCGCTGCGTGGCTCACCTCGAAATCCAGGTCAGAGTACCGCAACCTCTTCCTCTGGCAGGGGGTGCACAGGGCCGGAGCAGCAGGGAAGAGGCAGACAAGAAAAGGGAAAAGTCTTTGCAGGGCCGGGGGGAGCCCAGCAGCCCCAGGCAGAGCCCGGCTGCTCCACCGAGCCAGCCCCGAGCAGATTATGGGATGCCAAGCAGCAAGCACAGGAGCAGGGCAAACCTGCAACCCTGCGCGCACACACACTCGTGCGTGCTCACCCAGCTCTCCCCCAGGCGGTCCCCACCCCATGCACGTCCCAAGCAGGCTCGCAGGCTCGCACCCCAGCCCCGTGCTCCCCCGGGCCCCCGCTCACCTCCAAGGACCCCACTTTCATGGCAGAGCCGGGGACGGTGCGGGGCATGGTGCGGCTGCGCTCCGACAGCTCCGAAGCCAGGATCTGCCGCACCGTGGGGTGCTGCTTGAACTGGAGCCCGTAGGGATGCTTCACCGTCCCGTAGGGCTGGCTCAGGTTCACGTTGACGTGCTCCACCGAGATGAAGCTGGGGTAGGCGTCCCCCTCGCCCGCCGGGCGCCCCTTCCCGCCGGGAGCCCCCTCCTCGAGCTGCCCGTCCTCCCGCTGGAAGGGCTTGAGGCTGGCGCTGCGGCGCGGCAGCACCATGTAGTCGCTCTCCCGCGGCGGCTCCGGGGCCCGCAGCCAGCCGTAGTCCACGGGCCGCAGGCTGCTCTCGGTGCACAGGTACACGGGGCCCTGCGCCTCCAGCCCCACCGGCTGCGCCGGCGGCTCGCCCAGCTCCGCCACCACGTTGGGGGTCATCTTGGGCACCTGCACCAGGATGCTGGGCGCGGGGATGTTGCCCGGCAGGCTGGAGAAACCCAGGCCGCCCTCTGAGCTGGTGTTGAGCTTGGGGTCTTCGTCTCCGTCCAGGGAGATGCGGGACAAGGTGCCGGTGATGGTGGCGGGGTTGCAGGTGTTCACCTCCTTGAACAGCACTGTGGGCAGGCAGCGCGTCAGGGCCGGCACCGCGCAGCCCTCGGGGCACCGAGCCCCGGTGTGCCGGCACCGTGCCTGCCCTGTGCACACTGCCTGCCCCTCCAGGAGTGGCACCACGATGTCCCCATCCCCAGCACGCGTCCCCGGCAGAGACCTCACCTGTCTGGCACGCCAGGTCAACGTCCTTTTCAAAATCTGTCTATAAAAATACAGAAAGAGGGGGAAAAGGAAGAGAGAGAGAGAGAGAGAGAGAGGGGAGAGGAAAAGAGAGAGAGAGAGAGAGGCGGGGAAGTGAATGCATCTTGGCCAGCACCGGGACCAGCAGGGCGTGCAGGGGGCCCTGCCCCACTCCGCACCAGCGCTGCCGCACTCACCAGGATCTGCACCTGCCCGTTCTTGCAGGAGTCGGGGGAGTTTTCATTCTCCTCGCCCCTGCACCCCCCCATCTGGCACTTCACCACGTCCTGGACCTGTGGACACACAGCCGGTCACGGCCCCGCGGCCGGGGTCCCCCCCGCGGCCGGGGTCCGTCCCCCCCCCCGCACCCCCGCCCCCACCTCTCGGCGCAGGAAGCCGTGCACGGTGATGATGACGAAGCCCTGGACAGAGTTGAAGACGGCGAAGAGGACCTGGAAGAGGATGGAGCGCCGGTCGGTCATGGCGAGCACGGCCGACATCCAGGTCAGCGCCAGCAGAGGCAGAACCACGCAGGAGCTCCACAGCGATGCCCTGGGGCAGGGAGAGAGGGGCAGAGGTGAGCCCACCATGGGGGCATCCCCGGCAGAGCCCCGAGCCCCCCCTTACTCCCCGGGGTGCCCACACGGTGCAGAGCCCGGTGCCCAAAACCCCACCAGCACCGAGCGCCCCCCCCTCCTGCTCCGCGTCCCCGTGCCGGCACTGGCTGGGTGCTGGCGGCACTGCCCTCGTTGGGGCGAGGGGGACAGGGCTCTGCTTGTCCCCATCCAGCAGAGCCGGACCCACAGTGGTGCCGGGGGGCCATGGGGTGACCCTCAGCCTCCCCCAGCCAGCAGAAGGGGGGGGTTCAGCCCTGCTTTTGGGGGCCTAAACCCCTTGCAGCAGGGGCAGCAGGCTGACAGGGTGGCAGTGTCACAGCCCATCCCACGTGGCCCAGCCAGCACCCGGGGGGGGGCCCACGTGCCATGGAAGGGGTCCCGGGGATGCTCCCATCACCTCCCCCCCAGTGCTGCCCTCCGTGCTCCCCCCACCCCAGGCAGGAGGGGCCGAGCCCCCGCGCCCCGGCGGCAGCGATGAGGTGACCCGCGGGAAGCCATGCAGGCGTGATGGCTGCGGGGGGGGGAACGTGTGCCCCCCACGCCCGGGGGCCGCCCCGAGCACTCAGCCTTCTCCCTGCCCACAGAACCCCCCGGCCCCAATCCCCAGGAGGAAAGGGGGTGCCCAGAGCCCACCCTAACCCCCCCGCCCCCCCAGGATCCCCTCCCCAAAATTCCGGTGCCAGGCTGTGCTCGGGGCGGGGGCGCAGCGGGCACTAACATGGCGTTGCTGGCGGTGGCGGAGGTCATGGCCGCGCTGGACACCACGCCGCACTTGGTGCATTTCAGCAGCAGGCTGCCGCAGGGGGGGGGCTTCGAGCTACGAGCCCACCACCACCACCCCCCCGGCGCCCCCGCGGCCAGGACCGGGCCACGCGGGGAGGCAGGCGGGGGACAGCAAGGCCGGGGGAGGGCAGGATGGGGACGGATGGAGGGATGGACGGGCGGATGGACGGACGGACGCGGGCAGAAAGCAAATGGAGGGAGAAAAAGAAAGAGAGAGAGAGAGAGAGAGAGAGCCGGGTTAGTCGGGGCGGCGACACAGCGGTTAATGGCGAGCAGGGGTGGCCAAGCGGCAGCCGGGACGGGCAGGGGGGCTCAGCCCCCTCCCCTGGTGGTGCTGGGGGGTCCGCAGTGAGCGGCTCCCCCTGGCCCTGGGGGATGCACGGGGTGGCTGCCCCCTCCCCATCCGCTACCCCCCGGCAGCCCCCAGCATGCGGCTCGGTCCCGCCGCCCACCGGTGTGGTTAAGCCTGCCCCGTGCTCAGCCCCGCTCCCAAGGGACCCCCACGGCCCCCCCCAGGCCCCACGGCAGGGCAGGGGGCTCCGCGGTGGCCCCGGCACAGCCCCGCCGGGCGCAGGGCACTTACCCAGCTCGCTGCTTTTTGGACTTATCTGAAATGCCGTCGCGGGACATGAGCTTGTTGAACACGATGATGCCGACCAGCATGTTCACCTGGGGGGGGAACAGAGCCGGGGTTAGGGCTGTCACGGCCCCCTCTGAGCCAGGGGGAGCTTTGGGGGGGGGGGGGGGGGGGTTGGGGGCCGGGGGGGGGGGCAGCCTACCAGCACAATGACAGCAGCGGGTCCCACGAAGGCGTAGAGCAGACCACCCTCCAGCGAGAGCCAGCAGCTGCGGGGACCGGGGGTATCAGGGGTCATGGCAGGGGGGGGACACCCCTGCTCCATCCCCGTCCCCATCCCCTGACCCCACATTGCTGCCACGCTCCTGCATCCCCCCAGCCCCACGTACTAGCTCGCCGTCCCGTAGCCTTTGGTCCGCGTGAAGCCGACGGAGACGGCGACCACGAGGGCTGGCAAACCTGGAGGAGGGAGGGGAGACGGGGCCGAGCTGCAGGGGGGCAGCGGCGCTGTGCCCCCCAGCACCACCTCCGGGACAGCCCCGAAGGATGGGGACACGGATCGGGGCCCTTCTGGCAGCCCCCCATGGCTCGGCCGGTCTCAGAGAGCCTGCTCGCCCCCGTGCCTCAGTTTCCCTCGGAGGGATTCAACAACCCCTGCGGGTACCGGGGTGTGCGGTGCCTCCCCCCTGCCCCCCCAGCCCTGCCAGGCCCTTACCCCATCCCAAGCAGAGGAAGCGCTTCCTGACCAGGCGTGTCCGGATCCGGCCGATCACCGCCAGGTAGGACTGCCAGGCCTCGGTCAGCACCCAGCAGAAGGACGAGAGGAAGAAGAAGTGGAGGAAGGCGGCCGTCATGGTGCACACGCCCTGTGCCGGGGACGCGGCACCTTAGGGGATGCGGCACGGCCACGCGCCAGCACCGTGGCGGTTAAACTCCCACGCCCGGGCGAGGGTTGTGTCAAAGCCGCCACGCAAAGAGTTTAATCCCGAGATTGAGTTAATCCAACTCTAATCTGCCCCTGGGAGCCGGGAGGAGCTGCCCCCCCCAGGGGGCTCGGACCCCAGCCCATGGCACGGCGCTGTACCCACCTTGCTGAGCATCTGGGACTGCCCCACGAGGATGAGGATGTTGGAGGCCAGGATGGAGACGCAGAAGTTGAGCAGGATGATGGAGCGCTCCGACTTGATGAACCTGCGGGGGCAGCGGCGTGGGGCCAGGGCACCGGCCCGTCCCCTCTTCATCCCATGTCCCCCCCTCGTCCCGTTTCCCCCCAGTGCTGCCCCAGGGATAGCAGCGCACGGCCAGGGCACCTCTCCCACCCCACGTCCCTTCCCTGCACGCTGCTTATAACCACGTTGAGCTCAGCTTTTGCTCACACTGTGCCCCCCTTTGCTCCCCCTCCCCACATCTCTCACACCCCCCCCCCAGGGTCCCCACTGTCCCCAGAGCCGCCGGGGCGGTCACCTCCAGAAGGCAGCGTAGATCACCAGCAGGGTCAGCAGGGCCATGCAGGAGACGGCGCAGCCGATCATCAGCGGCACCGAGGGGGTGCCCGAGGGGTCCATGGCCTGAGGGGAAAGGGGGGGCGAGGCTGAGCCCGGCCCCCCTGTGGCTGCTCCCTGCCCCCTGCCGTGCCCCTCTGTCCCTCCCGGTTGGGGACCCCCTCCCATGTGCCAGCGGAGGGGAATGAGTGGTGGCAGCGCGGCCGAGGCGCCTTCCTGGGGACCCGTGCCCATCTCCATGCTGACGGGGGATGAGGGTGGAATAGCAATGGGGTGGGGGCTGCTGGGGCCGTGTGCCAGGAGGGCTCTGACCCCTCCTTGATCCGGAGCCCTGCGGCACCCTGCCCACTGCAGCACACCCTCAGTGTGCTGGGGGTGCAGGGGTCCTCTCCTCGGGGAGCCCCCCCCAGTCTGAAATCCCCCCTGTGCCACCCCTGTGCAGCCCCTGCCAATGCCACCATGCCCTGAGACCCCCACCTCAGCCAGGCCCCGCCGCCCAGGGAGCACCCCCACCCCTGGTGTGTCCCCCCCCACGCCGTCCCCGTCCCCTACCAGGTCCCTGGGCAGCTGGGCGAGGACAGCGAAGGTGGCGAGCTGGCGGCACTGGCATTTGGTGTGCGCCGGGAGGGTCTCCAGGGTTTGGCAGCTCTCCGTGTCCCAGTTTCCCAAGCCAGCATCCCTGATTAATGGGACGAGAACGAGGGAGCGAGCAGTTTGAAGTGATCAGACCCACACGCAGCCCCTCGCTGCTCCTCGCTTAACCCTTTGCTGGCCCCAGCCAGCGGGGCCCGAGGGGCCCACCCAGCCCGCAGCGGGGCCCGAGGTGCCGATCCCCCCGGGGAGTGGTGCGGCACCGAGCCTTGGTCTTTAATCATCTCATCCAGACCAGGGGGGGCAAACTGAAACCGCAGGAGGGAGGGGGCCAGGCCTGGGAGGAGGCTGGTGGGGATGGAACGGGGCTGGGGCAGTACAGGTGGGGGGGGGGGGGGGGGGGGGGGGCCGGGGCCCCCCCCCACCCACACTGCCCCCTGCAAAGCCACACCTCTGGGGAAAATGCTCCTGGGCAGCCCCAGGGCCACCCCTGCAAGGGACAGTGCCAGGAGGGGGAGCCCCATGGGGACGCTGGCCGTGCGCAGGGCACAGGGAACGCAGCCACAGCAGATGGGGACCTCGGTCTGTGGGACAGCTGGGGACGTGTCCCCGGACAGGCTGAGACCCACCACACTCAGTACAGCCCTGTGCCTCCCCGTCACCGCAGGAGCCACACTGGGGTGCCCCAGGCTCCCCGGGGGGATGCACCGGCACCGGTGACCCCGAGGCGCAGAGCACCCGCAGGTGCTGCCCCCCACCCTGCAGCACAGCCCCCCCGCCGTGCCCTACTTTCCCTCTCTCCTGCCACGGCGCCGTGCTGACAAATTGCATCTGGCAGGCGGGAGGCATCCGGCTCCGGCAGCACGCGGGAACAAATCGATACCCGCACGAGGAACATCATCCCGCAGCTGGCCACGGGACGGCACCAGCCCTGCTGCACTGCCCTCCCCCGGGGACTCGGTGCCACCGGGGCACGGGGACAGCCCGGCCCCAGCTCCCAGCATTGCCCCCCCTCAGTGGGGTTGCCCACGTTGCCCCCGCGCCCCACTCACGTCTTCGAGTAGTCCCAGGTGACGCACTGCGGGTGGGACGTGCCCTGCGGACAGATGTGGGGGTGAGCAGTGTGCCCACTGCCTGCTGCCAGCCCCCAGGGGGTGTTTGCCCCCCCCCCCCCGGGACCTGCCCGGCTCCCCAGTGCCCTCGGAGCGATGGGACACAAGTGGTGACAAGGTGACACGCACGTTGATGACGTGGGAGAGCTCCACCAGGACCAGGGGCTCGGCAGGCTTGGTCAGCGGGCGCACGGTCACCGTCAGCACCTTGGAGGTGACGGCCAGCGGGGCCCTGCAGGGAGGAGGCGGCGGCTGTCGTATGGACGGGGGCACATGGTGGGGGCAGCGGGGCAGCCCCACTCACCTGGGCGGGGGCAGGATTAGCCCCAGCGTGCGGTACAGCACGGCCCCGATGACGAAGTGGGATGACTCGTCCAGCTCTGCAGAGAGAGGGGAAGGAGAGCGGTGCCGTGGCCCGGGGGGCGCGGAGCCAGCGCCCAGCACACGCGCGGGCACACACGGCACACGTGCACCCGGCGAGCAGACGCAGATATGGGCTAGCCCACGCGGCTGCTCCAGACACGGGGGCGAGAACACGCGCCCCTCCAACACAGGTGCTGGCACGGAGACCTGCAGAGCCGTGGGCTGGCAGGATGCCACCCGCGTGCTCGCACACGCACGCTCCCAGATGGGCCAGCCGCAAACCTGCACCCACGCAGCCCCAGACACACCAGCTCACACATACGCACACCCATGCACATGCAGCCTCCCGGAGGGGCACGCTCACACGTGTGCACAGCATCAGATGTGCGCAGCCACACGTGCACAGCCACAGGGGCGTGTGCCACGCGATGATGCCAGCTCACACGCACGCCGTGCGCCGTACCCGCGGAGGCGAGGCTGAGCACCTCCCTGGGGATGAAGAGCTTGTCCTCGGAGCTGCGCGCCCAGTCCTTCATGCCCCGGCGCCCCTTCATGGGGAAGTTGATGTCGCTGGAGACGGCGGAGACGGGCTCGCGCTGGATGCTGATCACTGCCGGGGCACAGCGGGCGTCAGCAGCCGGCTCCCCACGCCCTCACGTCCCCTGCGCGCCCCGCCACTCACCCAGGTTGTCGGTGACGATGAGGGAGCTCTGGAAAGCCTTCAGCGCATCCCCCACCAGGTGGATGAAGTCCTCCACCACTTTCATCAGGTGCACGGAGCCGGGAGAGACCTGCGGGAGGGCGAGCAGCTCGGGGGCGTCCACGGCAGGGGGGGACACCGTGGCCACCCTGGCCACCAGCCCGAGCCCTGTGCCGCTCACCTGCTGCGCGTCCTCCCACTTGTCCCGGTTCTCCGCGTCCACCATGTAGCTCACCACCTGGAAGAAGCGCTGCGGGGACGGGGGTCAGCGGGGCTGGGGAACCGACTGCTGCCACCTCCCCGGGGTGCCCCCCACGTCCCCGGCTCGGTACCTGCACGTCCTCGGAGGACGGGGTGTAGGTGGCCCTCTTGAAGGTGTCGGTGACGTTGCGCAGGATCTCCACAGAGAAGAGCAGGTCCCCGCTGTAGTAGGTCTTGCGGGCCATGAGCTCCAGCAGGCTCCGCACCACCTGCGACATGCCCTCGCCTGCCAGCACCCGCTGCCCCTTGGCCAGGTGCTCCCGCAGCTTGTACGGGGGGGGGGACACGGGTGTCACCCCGCTGCCAGCACCCCCTGAGGTGCTCTGTGCCCCCAACCCCTCACCAAGCGCAGAGCCAGGGGCACTGCAGAGCTAATTGCACCAATGGGCAGCAGTGGGACAGCGGGGGGCGGGGGGGGTCCTTCCCATCCCGAAAGCCACATCCTGAGGACGCAGCAGGTCTGGGGTCCCCTTCCAGCTGCAGGACGCTGCCCTCCCCCCCAGCCCTGCCTGGGGACCTCTGTCTCTTTCCCCATGTGGCATCTGACTGGTGCCAGCACCCAGGGCAATGAATTAACCCCCCCCAGGGAGTGGCGAGGGGTCCCTGCCCCGGCTGGGGACAGCAGGGGAGGGCAACAGGGGCTGGGGACCCCTGGGGATGGGGGCCGTGCCAGAGCGTGCACCTACTGAGAGATGTAAGTATCGGTACTCGTGGGAGATGCAGCGGGCAAAGCTGGGCACACCCCAGTACGCGACCCCGTGGGGGCTCAGCAGGCACCGGCGGCTGGCAGACCCTGCGCAGGACACAAGGGGCAGGGGGCTCGAGGCCAGCACAGGAGCCGCGTCCCCATCAGCCGCCTCTGCCCGTCCCCTGCAGCCCCCGGGGGACTGGGGAGTGCCCCCCCCCCCCGTGCCCCTCACCTGTGGCGTTGGGGGGACACTTGTTGTAGATGACGTCCCCGGCGGCGGTTTTCTTCCAGGTCATCAGCATGACGTACTCGTCCTTGCACATCTCGTGGTAGGCTGCGGGGCGAGAGGGGGTCAGGCACGGCACGGGCACCGGGGGCGGGCGCCGGGGGCTGCCCCGTACCTGGGCACTTCTTCTCGTTGCAGGTCTTCACCTCCTCGCCCGTGCCCTCGCAGGGGTAGCCCTGCATGCCGGTGCCCTCGCACATGCGGAAGCGGCGCTGCCAGCCCGTGTCGCAGGTCTTGGAGCAGAGGCTCCAGTGGTTCCAGGGGCCCCACTTGCTGTCGGCTGCGGGGCAGGGACACGGTGGGGGCCCCCGGCCGCCGGATGCCCGGCTTGGCTTGGTGGGTGACACCCAGGGCCATGGGGGGGGGACAGGGACGGGGGACGGGGCAGGGCTGGTGGGCCCCTGCTGTGGCTGCACGCCGTGCCACGGATGGAAAGCTCGGCGGGGATGAAATCCCTGGATCGATAATTTAAATCTCCTTCCAACCAAACATCCCCGTGCAGCACGGCCGGCTGCTCCAGTGCGGCAGCCCAAGGGCACCCTGGCACGTCGCAGACCCGCTCCCACCCCGGGGGCAGCCCTCACCTCCCTCTGTGCCAGAGACTGATGTGGGGGAGTCGAAGGGCAGGGGGAGGACAGGCTCTGCCCTTTGGCTGACTCCCCCTGCCCGGTGTCCCCATCCCTGTGCCCCAGGAGGCAGCAGGGCGGTGGGACAGTGTCAGGGTTCAGCCCCACCGAGCTGCCCTGGGCACGTGCACAAGAGCTTGCACACCCAGAGCGCACCAGGGCCTGCAGCCCCCGGGCACCGACGCCCCCCCCAGCACCTAGCCGCGGTCCAGCAGGGACGCCCAGCACAGACAGCTCCTCCTCCAGCTGGGACACGTCTGGAGGCAGCGACCAGCACCAAGGGGGTGGCTGCTGATCCCCAGCAGCACCCCTGGCATCCTGCTCCCCACGCACCCGCATCCGCACCGAGGGGGCGTGTGGGCTGACGGCACCATCACGTCACCAACGGTGACACCAAACGGTGACAACGCAGGGTGCCAGCAGCCTGGCATCACCGATGGTGGCACCAAACAGTGATGCTGCAGCGTGCCAACAGCTTCACGTCACCAACGGCGACACCAAACGGTGACTCCACAGGGTGCCAGCAGCCTGGCATCACCATCGGTGACGCCGCATCAGCTTTAAGGCAGATTCGCAGCCCGGCCGCGTGCCGGTACGCCACACCGCGATGCACCACACCAGCAGCGTGCCGTGCCCCCCGCCTCGCCCCACCCCCAGCGCGCGGGGCCTTACTGGGACACGTGGGGTTGGAGCACTCGCGGGCGTCGGCGTGGGCCCCCCGGCACTCTGCCCAGCCGTGGGCCGAGACGCTGCACTTGCGCGTGCGCTGCTGCGTGCCGTTGGCGCAGGTGACGGAGCAGCGGCTCCAGGCGCCCCACTCCAGCCACTGCCCTTCCACTGCGGGGACAACGAGAGAGCGGCGTCAGCGCCCCCCGGGCCGGCGGCACCGGCACCCCGCCGCCCGCCCCCCGCTCCCTGTGCAACGGGTCCAGCCTACCGACGTGCCAGCTCCGCGTGCCGAAGCTCGGAGCAGGCAGCGCCCAGCCCTGCACCACCCTGGGGGGGGTCCTGTCACCGGGACTGGCCCCCCAGCCCCGCAGCGGCGGACCCTACAGCACCACAGTGCCCAGCCCTGCTGCAGGTGCACCCTGTGGGACCCGCTGGGAGCCCCCCCCCCGCTGCTCCATGCCAAACCCCTGAGCCCCAGCGCTGCTGTGGGGGCCTGGGCAGGCAGGGAAGGAGCTGTTGGAGCTTCCGTGGCTCTGGCAGCGTCTCTGCAGGCAGGCAGGGAGCGTGGCAAGAGCCCCGTGCTGCGGGGACATGTTCCTGCCATTGCTGCTGCAGAGGGAGGGGGCATGGGTGCACCCTGAGCCCAGGGGCTCCCCTGCTCCTCCTGCCCCCAGCCCACCTCCAGCCTCACCAGGCCACACGCAGGATGTCCCCGCAGGCCACCGGCCCCAACACAGTGTCCCTGGCTGTGACCGTGCCAGGAGAACGAAGAGACGGTGACGGCGCTGCCACCCGCGCACACACAGCCCCCACAGCCCCCTCCAGCCACCTCCCAGTGCCCCACAACATCCCTGCGCCACCCCAGGTGCCAGCACGCCCCGCGGCTGTCCCCTCCTGCCCGTGGCGGGGGCTCCAGGCCCCCCTGCACGGCCAACGGAGCTGGTTCTCCGTCGGGACAGGAGGGTGCAGCCCGTGCCATCGCACCCCTGTGCCCCTGGGCTGTGCCAGGTCCCTGTGGCGGTGCCACAGCGGCCGTACCGCCTGTACCTTGCGCCGCCGCAGCCCCTGCACCGGGAGCAAAGCCCTGGCTCCCGCCTCGTGGCTTTTCCCAGCCGTCCCAGGGCTGGGGACGCGGCCGGGCGGGCAGGGGGGGAGCAGGGGGAGAGGGGGAGCGGTACTGACCCGGGCAGGTCGCGATATTGCAGGGCTTGGCCTGCAGCTCGGGGCCCTCGCAGGCTTTCCCTCCGTGCCGCGGGGCCACGCACCGCCGCGTCCTGGTCCTGGCCCCTCGCCCGCAGGTCACCGAGCACAGGCTCCACGGGGACCACTCCTCCCACGCGCCGTGAACTGCAACACAGCACAGCGCCGTCACGGCCCGGCCCCACGGGGGCTGCAGCCTCCCTGCGCCTCCCTCCTGGTACTGAGGGGTCCTGGGCAGAGCAGACCCCTCGTGCCCACGGCCGCTGCTCTGCAGCAGGGCTGGGCATGGTCTCCACTCCCCTCCTCGCCCTGTGGCACCGGCACCTTCCCCACCTTCACACCCCTAAGGCCCCGAGCGGGCACCGGTGGTGCTGTCCCGGTGGTGCTCCCCGCCTGGCTCTGGTGTCCCTTTGGGATCCCGGCGGTGCCCCGTGCCCACCCGCCCTGGCACAGCCTCTTTCGCCCTGGCACTGAAGCAGCGGGCACAGCCCCTGCACGCGTGGCACTCGCACAAGCTCGGCTCGCTCAGGAAGCACTCAGGGACCTCGGGGCTCCCAAGCGTCCTAGAGGATGCTCTGCGAGCCGAGGTGGCCCCAATGCCCCCACACTGAGGGGAGCATCCACGTGTTATGGGCTGCAAAGCCCCCGACACCTCCTGGATGGGGCAGCCTGGCTGCTGCGGCTGCACCTCGAGGTCCCACCGGTCCCCACAGTCCCACACAGGACACACAGACCCCACTGTGGACAGACAGACCGGGGGGCAGGGCACTGCCGGTGCCATCGCAGGCATCCATCCTGCTCGCTCCTGCTCAGGACTGTGCTGGAGCAGCTCAGCCACCTCCTGCCCCACACGAGACCCCCAGCCCCAGCCTCACGGCACAGGCTCCAGCCCCGGCCTCTCCCCCAGCTCCAAACTTCCCCAGGGAAGCCCCGAGGCTCTCGGCATCCGCTGGGGATGGGGACGGAGCAGAGTAGGGACACTGGGACGGGGCAGGCAGGGCACGGGGGCACACGCTGCAGGTGCCTCCCCCCGTGGATCCCCAAGAGCTGCCGCAGCAGGGGAGGTGACACGACGGGGGAGAGCTGGTGGGCTGCTGCTCCTGCTGCCACCGCCGCACGAAGCCACCCTCCCTGTGCGCCCCCAGGCACCCCCATTTTCCACACCACCAAGACCCCCACACAAGCAAGTGTCCCCAGCCACCCGCCCGCCCAGCCCGTGGTGCCCAGACGGTGCTGGGCACCCCCATCCCGGCACTGAACCCCCCCCGTGCCCCCCGTACCTGGGCAGGTGGCCGTGTTGTTGCAGGTCCGCGTCTCGCGCAGCAGCCCGCTGCACAGCGTCCCGTAGGGAGAGGAGACGCAGGAGCGCGTCCGCACCTGGGAGCCCTGCCCGCACGTCAGGGAGCAGACGCTCCACTGGGACCACTCCTCTGCCGCGGGGTCCCCTGGGGGGAGACGTCGGGTGAGGGCTGGGGGCTGCCCAGGGAGCCCGCGGGGTCCCCACCAGCACCGGGAGCAGCGAGGACGAGCTGCCGAGAGCGCCCTGGTACTGAGGACGCAGGCAGGGCGAAGGAGCCCCCACCACGGTGCTGCCGCCCTCCAAACCCGGAGCAGGGGCCCCGGGCACAGCATCTGACCCAGCACAGGGCCCTGGGCGCAGGATGTGACCCAGCACAGGGTCCCGTGAGAGCCCTGGGTGCCTGAGGGAGCCTGGCACAGGCGGCCCCGCTCGCCCTTGCCGCGCAGCCGTGGCCCTGACATTTCCAAGCACCTGGCTCTTATTAAGCTTGATGATCTATCTGAAGCCGTTGGACAGTTCGGAGGAAAGGCCATCAGTTTAAATTAAAAAGGAAGGTACAGAGGAGGGCTCTGAAGGGGATGGTTTGTCCCGCAGACAGGCTCTGCTCCCACCGAGGTGCCCGTGCCCACCGGCGGCTCTGAGTCACACGGGAAGCCCAGGGTGAGGCGGGGGCTCGGGATGGGGCCGTTTGCCCCACAGGGGTCCTGCTTCCCCCTGGCCAGTGGGAATGGAAATGGGCAGGCTGGAAATGGGGCTGGGAACCAGCACAGCCCGCTGAGCTGGGCTGGGGGCCAGGGCTGTCCCCAGGACTGGCGTTGGGGTGGCCGAGGTTGCCCCCCGGCTCTGCCCAGCACCTCCCCGGGGCAGGATGCGACCAGCAGCGCAGGACCCGGGAGCAGCCGAGCGCAGCGGGGAGGAGATCGGCGTGCCAGACACACGGCCCGGCGCTGGGGCCATCCATCTCCCCGCTCGCCTCCGAGCCCTCGACCCATAAATCAGGGGGTGCTGGGGAGGGGTAGCGGCACGCTCAAATTACCCAGATGAATTTGCCAAATAAATACATTTGAACGAAACAATTAATGGATTTTTTTTCCTGCTTTACAACCCTCAGAGGAAGGTGCAAAGGAAAAAAAATGTATAAATGGAGCAAATTAAGTCAGTCCGTGGGCAGGAAGCAAAGGAAGTCACTCCGTCTCCGCCGCCCTGCCCACGGCCGAGCCCAGCGCCACCTGCTCCCGTCCCCGGTACCTGTCTGGGCCATGTAGACACCCGGCTCGTCCGCCGAGCGGGGCCACTGGGTTTTCACCTTCTGGTTCTCCTCAACCGCATTGCCTGGAAGAGAGAAGGGCTCCGGTGAGAGCGGGCAGGGGCAGGCACGGGACTGGGACGCTGCGAGCCAAGGGACGTTGCAGGGTGGGACAGGGATGCCCAGCCCCACGCTGAGCACCACGTGGCTTCCTGAAGGCTAGAGGTGGCCGAGCACACTCGTGACCACCCCCAGAACACATCACAGCTCTGCCAGCCCCTGCTTTTTGGCAGTTTGGGCTGAAATAAGCCCCTGCACTTCAGGGTACCCGCGTCCCCAGTGCACCCCGGGGTGCCCGCGCCCCCAGGGCACGCGGCTAGCGGAGCGCAGCGGTGCTCTCCCGTCCCCACTTAACAGATTGCTGCAGTGAGGTAGCACAAATTTATGGCTCAGCTCACCAAAAATAACAAGAGATCCATCAAGAGCACTTGGCGTGAAATTAACTGGCATGTGGAGGGCTCAGCGGAGAGGCACACACTGCGGGCGCAGGGGCAACCTTCCCTGGCTTCCTCCTGCCCAGCCCCCTGGGACCACCCTTGTGTCCCCCATCCCCATGCCCCCACACACTGCTCCCAGGCACTCACCCTGGCCATGGTGTGGGGACATTGGGGTGCAGGCGCTGCCGCGGGAGCCCGCGGGCAGCAGAAGCACCCAGGCAGCACCCATGTCCCCCTGGGCAGCACCCATGTCCCCCCCGGGCATCGCAGAGGGTGGCACACGGAGCCCAAAGCACCACGGGCACTCGGCTGCTGGTCGGGGTGGTGCGAGCACCTCGCTGAGCTGCCCCTGCACAGCCAGCAGGGCACGGTGATATCCCCGAGGGATGGAGGGGAGGTGACACAGGGACACCTGGCACGGGCAGGGAGCACCCAGCAGTGCCCTGGGCAGGCTGTGGCTCCCTATGCAACACACACAGGTGATAAACGAGCCCCAGGCAGGAGCACTGACACTTATTGGTGCCGTAAAACAGACCCAAATTTACTGACTTTTGCCTTCAACTCAGAGTGACCCTGCCTGGGCCCGACGGATGCAGCGGCTGCATCCCTTGGCTCCTCTCGGGGCACCCCACAGGGGCCTGGGGCCACCCCCAGGTTCTGTCCGGCCACGGTGCCAAGCCCACCACGGGACCACCCATCCCCATGAGCGGCGTGGCAGAATTACGCCCATCACGGCAGGAGCCTGGGGGAAGCCATAAATCTGGAGGATATACGAGGGCGCTCTCCCCAGCCGTGTTCGACAGGCACCAAATCCAATTTCCCTGGGAGGGCACTAAATCCCCGGCTGTCACCGCACCGCGCCTGCGCCAGGGCCCTGCCCGCAGCCACCCCCAGGCCCCGCTGCCCAGCGCCCACGCAGGGTCCTGCCCTGGAGCCCCTCACCGTGCCCCACAGCACAGCTTCCAGGGAGGGGGGATGTCCTCCTGGGGACCCCCGTTTGTCCCCCATGGCTGCCGTATCCCCACAAGCTGGGAGCCCGCAGCCCCGTCCTGGCATCAGCGCCCTGGTGGCTGCTGTCTGAGGGGCTGGGGCTTTGGTGCAAGGGGCAACGTGGCCCTGAGCCAGCCCCAGAGCTGCGGGGCTGAGACCCGCGAGGATCCCCCAAAAACACAGGGGGCTGGACACACAGACAGCACTGGGACAACGTGCCCCAAACCAACCCACAACACCCCAACCCTACAGCCGCCCATCCTGGGGATTCTGCCTGCACGGACCGGGTGCCCACCGGGTGCCACGCTTCATGTGGCCGTGTCCCCCGTCCCCCCTCCAGGCACAGAGGGGACAGCGCTGGGGTTGGGGACCCCGCGGCATCACCCGGGCTGGGAGCGGGGAGGCCGGGGAGCGGCTGGGCGGGCGCCAGCCCCTGCGCGGCTGCGGCGCTCAGCGGAGGAGAGCCGGTGAGATCAGCGCTGGGCGCCCGCCAAGGCTCGGCTCACAGGCGCCATTCAGCCCCCAGCCCTGCCTGCCGCCCTGAAAGGAGCCCTTTCTCCCCCAGGGGGGCACGGGGGAGGCCAGGTGGGAGCCCCGGACCCCCCCTCGCTGCCATGAAGGGCGCTCTGTGCTCCGGCCCCGGTGGGCTCAGGGACGCTGTGCCGGGGGGCGCACGGTGTTGGGGGTGCCAAGAGCTGCCGAGGCCACGAATTGCCCCCGCGGCTCCGTCTGCAATAACTCGTTACCTCTGGGCGCCTCGGGGTTTTAATTGAATGTCAAACGTGATTTGGGAAGGAGCAGGAGCTTGGCTGCCGTGCTGCCGGGTGGAGAGCCGGCGGGTGGCTCAGCACCCCGGTGTGCTGGGAAGGGCCCCAGCACCCTCCTGTGAGCCATGCTCACTGCTGCTAACCCCCCCCAGGAGGTGCAGCCCCCCCCGGGAATCAATATCAGAGGGCATCCTCCAGCCCAGGTACCGGCTGCCAATGCAGGGCACAGCAGGAGGCAGCCCCCGCAGCATCCCCAGGCACCACGGGCAGAAGGGGAGCGAGGCTGAGCCCAGGAACAGCACCTGGGCCCTGCCCTGAGCTCTTAATCCTCCACGCAGACTTGCCTTTAAAGGGAAAAAAAAAAAAAAAAAAAAAAAAAAAAGGAAGAAAAAAAATCAGATCAAGAAGCTCCCCTCGGGATGAGGCGATTTATGAGCACGCAGCTGAAACGGACCGGGGATTTATTCGGGGGATCTGCCCATAATGACATTTAGCTCCTGAAGCAAATGCTAAAACCCAATGAAATTATACAGACACGCAGCCCAGCACCGCCACCACCACCTAATCTGCTGGGAACAACATCGCCCCGGATAAAGACCGTGAACAGCTGAGCTGGGGATTGCAGCCCCGGGCACTGCCTGCGGGGGAACATCTGGCCAGATGTGTGCCCCCCAGGTCCCCCACGGCCACCCCGGGGTGCCCGGACTCAGGGTGCAGGGAGTGCCGGGTCAAGGCGGCTCGCTGCCCGGCGCCCACGGACCAGCGTGGCTGCTTTATTTGCACTTGAGGCTCCTGCAATTTGGTAAATGAGCAAATGGCTTCATTCCGCCTGGTTAACAGCCCGGCCGTGCCGTGCCGCCACATCCTGCCTGGAATAACAAGCGCCCGGGCTGCAGCAGTCAAGGGTAATTTGCCATGGGAAAGGGTCATTTTACCTGCAAATTGTTTTCCGCGTCTCCACCAATGCAGAGTGACAGGGCTCCCGCTCCCGGTCAGCCGAGCAGCAGGCCCAGCCGGGGAGGCGGCGAGCACGGCCCTGGGGCTGTGCTAAAACAGCCGTGGCGCAGAGCGAGCTGCGGTTCCGTGCAGCTCTGCTGAGCCTGCCTACTGCTCAGGGGGGCTGCACCGCAAGCCGGGAGCGGGCACGGGCAGGATTTGCCCTTTGCATGGCTTCCCTGCTCCGTGCACAGCGCCCGACGGGCACCCTCCTGCCCCAGGGAGCGTGCACGGGCAGGATTCATCCTGTGCACGGCTTCCCGGCTCCGTGAAAAGTGCACGGCTTGCAGCCCTGTCCCAAGGGGTGTGCAGGAGCAGGATGGAGCAGGTGTGGTGCCAGGAGTTGGACTCGATGATCCTTACGGGTCCCTTCCAGCTCGGGATATTCTATGATCCTACGGTCCTGTGGTGGCTCCTTCACCAGTGCCCAACCTGCCCCTCCTGCGCAGGGGGGAGCCTGCGCGGAGCAGGGAGCCCCCCCGGCCCCAGGGCTCCCCCCACGCCCCACTCACCGTGCGGCACCTCAGGCAGGTCGAACCCGTTGGCATTCGCAGAATGCAGCTCGGGGGGGCAGCAGCGCTCGGTGGGGGTGGCGGCGGGGGGCGGCGGGGCGGGCGTGCGGGCGGCGTGCCCCGAGCCGTTGCGGCGCGGTGCCGGGGGGCTCTCCGCCTGGCAGCTGCAGCCGGCGTGGGTGAGGCCGCAGCGGCGGGTGCCGGGCGCCTGGAGGCACTCCTCGAGCCAGCGGCACAGCACGCTGCAGGTGAACTGGCTGGAGTTGTTGTTGTTGATGAGCAGCACCTCCACGAAGCGGAACTCCAGGGCCTGGGGGGCCAGCAGGCGCGGCGCCGCCTCGGGCTCAGCCGCCAGGCACAGCTGCACAAAGTTCTTGTCGAAGTGCAGGAAGGTGAAGGGCCCCGCGCCCTCACACAGTTCCAGCTCGGCTTCGTCCTCCTCCTCCTCCTCCTCTTCCTCCTCCTGCGGCTGCTGCGGGGAGGGCGGGGGACTGGTGGCCTCGCCGCGCGGGTCGCAGGTGTAGTTGGCCAGGTAGTGGTCGAGCGGCAGCACCATGGGCGAGAAGTGGGTGCAGACCTGCTCCTCGCGGTTGAAGCGGAGGTACAGCGAGTACTTGGTGGGGTCAGGGTTCTCCAGGGTCCAGGAGCAGCCGGAGGAGATGGTGGGGAAGAGGTCCTTGAGCGAGAAGGAGCCGTACAGGACGCCGGAGGCCAGGGCTGAGCAGGCGCTGGGAGCCGGGTCGAAGCCCCGCGTGAGCCACAGGACAGACGAAATCACAGCCAGTAAGAGGGGACCAGCAGCGGTCATCCTATGGCATTTGCCCTGGGGGAGAGACAGATGGGCAGACGGACAGACAGATGCTTACTGGGAGTCACGGCACCGCAGGCTCCGCGCTGCAGAGCTGGTACGGGGGGGCAGCACCCTGCACCGAGCCCCGGACATCGTGGGAGCAGCGCCCAGGGTGCCCCCAGCCTGCAGGGACAGCCATCGGTGCCCTCTGCCCCCTGCCCTGGCTGTACCGAGATGGCCCCGTGCTGTCAGTGCACATCACAGGCAGGGGGCTTTGTCCCACAGCCCCCAAGACCCTGCTCCCACTCACTCGAGGGCAGCAGCCGCGTGGCAAGTGGGCACTCGGTGCCGGGGCCACCAAGCCACCACTCGCCCTGCGCATCCTGGGCGAGGAGCCACCAGGCAGCGCCTGCCTGGACAGGGCTATGAAAAGCCTTGGGGCTATTCCTGCCCCCCCCGGGGCAGCTCAGGGACAGGGTGGGTGCTTGGAGGAGCCCAGGGTGATGAGCTGGGGCACCCCCCCGTACCTGCTGCGAGAGCCTGGCACAGGGCAAGTGATCGTTAAAGCACGTATTACTTGGGAACCACGCCGGGTATGCAGCGGCATCACTGCGGATAGCTTTTTAATAACTCATTAATAAAATAATGCATGCGGTGGCCTTATTAAGTGGGACCAGAGCGTGGCTTTACAGAGGCGAAGGCCACCAAGCGCGTGTCGGCACCGCTCCGCAGGCCAGGGGGTGGCCTGCGAGGTTGGGGAGGTGGCCCCTCACCCCCCGGGCTAAGCCAGGCTCCTCTCCATCCCAAAGCAACATCTACAGATCCCAAACACGCCCCGGCCGAGGCCCCGGTACCACTGGCAGCCCTGGGGCAGCCCCTGCAAAATGGGAAGGGAGCCTGAGCCTCGGCTGAGCCTGCGCCAACGCCGCGCCGGGCACATTAGGGAGCTAAAAATAACCCGGCTCCCGCGCAACAGGCGGGCGCTGCTCCTGCCACCCCGACAGTGCTGGGGCTCGGCACCAGCACCCAGCCCCGCCAGCAGCCCACGGGCACGGGGAGGAGGGCACAGGGGCAGGGACGGGCTGGTGCCGTGGGGAGCAGCCAGGCAGGTGGCCGGATCCAGGTGTGACCCCCCAGATATAAGCAGGGGAGATGGGGGGGGAGAGGGAAAGAGAACCCCGCTCCCCTGCGGCCACTTCCAGCCTGCTTCAATGGGGGATCCCCAGAGCAGGGAGCCAAGGGGCGGCTGGAGCTGCACCAGGGCCCTGCCGGGGCTCCACAAGCATTAAGGACCTGGGGTCCCCTGGAGGATGCCCACCCACCCTGTGCTGCTCCGGGGGGGCAAGAAGCCTAGGGATGAGGAGGAGGAGCAGGAGGAAGAAGGGGAGGGGGAGGAGGAGGTCAGGCAGGGACACGCTGCCGCTCTGCAGCTCGCGGGGCTCCCGCAGCCTGGCAGGGACACAAGATGGTGCTTGCTTCCCTCGCCCGGCAGCAGCGAGCGGGGATGCTCGGCCCCGCTGCCCACCCGGCTCCTGCCAGCACCCAGTGTGGCCGTGGCAGGGCGCCTGCTGCCATCACGGCACTGCCGGGTGTTCCCCTGCTCCCTGGGCTCCCCACATTTTAATCACGCTGCCCCGCAAGAGCCGGGCAGGAGCTCCGCACCGCGGGGAGCCTCCCCCACCCCAAAACCCCAGCGGGGTCAGGATGTGCCCGAGCACCGCTGCCGCAGCTGCTGCCGAAGGCCAGGGCTCGTTAAGAGCCGATCAAATCCATTTCAGCTCGTTCAGCACCAGCCCCGCTCCCCGCAGCGTTTGCTGTGGCTGCTGCAGTGAAAATATTTCACTGAGCTGCAAGCTGGGCCCGAGAAGACACCGAGCAGCGGGGGCACCGAGTGACCCGGCGGGGGGCCGGCGGGGGGTCAGCGCTGCCGAGCGGCTCGGGGGGGGGTGGGGGGCCGGGGCTGCCGCCAACGCTCCCCCTACCTGGCACCGCGGCGAGCACCTCGCGCCCTGCAGCGTCGCCGTCCGCGTGCTCCGGTGACCCCAGCCCCGCTGCCCATCGCCCAGATGGCTCCAAAACGGCCCCGTCCCTCGTGGAGGAGAGCACCCGGCACGCACCTCCCCATGCTGGCAGCCGTGGGCTTGGGGGGCCCCGGCTGCCCCCAGGGATGTGCCGCATCCGAGCGCCTCGCTGGGCCACAGGAGCTGCTGCTGCTGCCCGCAGCCCGGCTGGCACTGCTGGCACGCTCGCCCGCCGCAGGCACCCGCTGCAGCCTGCTCCAGCCCCTCTCATTTCCCTTTGTTCCCCGCCTGGGCTGAGGGGAGGGGTGGGTTTTTAATTAAAGCTTTTAAAGAGCCATTACAGAGCCTGCGAGCGCCTGCGAGGAAATGACAGCCCCGGCTCGCGTCCGCGCCGCGGAGGGAGGAGCAGCGGCCCCGCTCGGAGCGCGGGCACCGCTCCATCGCCGCCGGGTGCCCGCATCCAGCTGGGCTCCGGTGACCGGCAGGATCTGGCCAGGGCTCGCCTCTCCCTGCACAGCAGCCACAGCACGGCAGGAGGAGGCACAGCTCCTCACCAGACCGCCCCAGGCGTGCTCACACCGCACGAACAGGTTGTTTCCCCAAAGATCTTCGCATTTAGGGCGATTTCGAGGGGATCTGGGGCAGCTCCAGCCCGCCCAGCCCGCAGGCACCAGCGGCCCCGGGGCTGGGGCGAGGGGGCCGGGAGCTGCGGCCCCTCTGATCCAGGCGAGGGCAGAAACAAAGAAACAGCCCCAAAAGCGATAAAGGGGCAGCACTAAGCCCTGCTGGCATTAATAATCTGAGAAACGATTAATAGCAAAGTAAAGGAGATTTGGGTTTTAAGAGACACGGTTTTTAACCCGACAGTGTTCCTTTAATAGGCTAAATAAAGTATACGATCCGTGAGAGCTCTGAAGGCGAGGATGACTCGGGACAAGGGCGCGAGTGGCAGGAAGGGCCGGGCAGTCCTGCAGCACCGGGCGCTGGACCACGGCGGGAGCAGCTCCGCTCCGTGCTGCAAGGCAACGCCGTCAGGAGAAGCAGGCTGGCAGGTGGCAGAGCTCAGCACGGCTCGGCACGGCTCAGTTCAGCATGGCTCAGCTCAGCACGGCTCAGCACGGCTCAGCACGGCTCAGTTCAGCATGGCTCAGCCCAGCACGGCTCAGCTCAGCTCAGCACGGCTCGGCACGGCTCAGCACGGCTCAGTTCAGCACGGCTCAGCACAGCCGGGATGGATGCACAGCCACATGGCTGCTGGGCGCGAGGTGCTCCATCGCACCCGAGCACCTCGCAGCTGCCCAGAGGTGACCGCCGGCAAACAAAGCACTTTAACAAGCTCCTCCTGAGCCCCCGCAGGGTGAGCCTGCCCACCTCCCATCCCCAGGATCTTTGATCATGGTTAAAAGGGAGCTTCAAAACCACCTCTGCCTTCAGCCCCCCTGCCTGTGAGGGCTCCTGGACCCTGCTCCTCCCTGTGCCCATCCTCCCGGCACAGGGACCCCAGCACCAAGCCCCCACCACCAGCAGAGCCTCTCCATCCACTAATGAACACTTCGCCAGGTGAACGTGCTGGATTAACTCCACCGAAATCACAGCCTTCTTTCCTCACCCCCCCAGAACACATCTTCCTCCAGAGGCGTGCACGCGTGTGCACCCGTGGGTGTGCAGCTCGTGCTGCTGTGCACACGCACGTGCGCTCAGCAGGGAGCTGGCTTCGCCGTGCGCCTTCCTGCAGGAGCTGCGCGACCCCCCTGGCGCCTCGGACCACGTTTGCCCCCCCCTTGCCCGCACGTCTCCGCACTCCCCGCTCGCTCCCCCTCTCCCGCTGGCTTCCCCGGCTCGCTGCCACCACCTTTCCTGAAGCACGCAGGCTGGCAGCGGCGCGGAGCCCTAATTAATGGTGCTGGTTTGCCAATCACTGGCTCAGCCCCGCTACCACTGGCAAGCACAGACCCTTTTATTTATTTTACTTAACTGCTGTTGGTAAAACTCCACTCCAAAAGCAAGGCCGAGAGACAGCACAGCGAAATCTCCTCCGGGATTAGGGATTACGCTCTGCCAGGGAACAGCGTGTGCCTGCTCCCCCCAGCAGCTGTGGGGTCCCCGGGGGCCAGGGCCCCCCAGCCAGGCACCGCAGGGGCTGTGGCTGCTCCCGCTGCTCTCCCAGAGCCTCCTGCAAGCAGCTGCAGCGCCGCCGGCCACGGCTCCCTCTGCCACCAGCTCCCTCCTGCCCTGGCACCGTGCAAAGGGCTGGGGGCCTCCAGGGGGTCTCCAAGGATAGGGGATGGAAGGGGGGGGTCCAAGTGCCAGGGCTGGCACCAGAGGTGACAGCCTGGTCGTGTGCTCATGCCAGGGAGGGATTTTTGTCGTCCCACTTCTCAGCTGGATCCAGACCTGCCAGGAGCCCCCAAAGTGCCGCTCCCCAGGGAGGAGAACGGGCTTGGATCCATCCCACTCCTGGAGGGCATCAAGAAGGGACAGACGGGCTGAGAGCGGGGCGGGCACGATGGCCCTCGCAAGCACCAAGGAGGTACGGAGCTCTGACATTTGGCAACCGAGCCGGGTGGCTTGGAGCCAGCCCCGTCCCCATTAGAGGATGGTGGCGTGGTAGGAAATGAGTTTGCAGGGCCTCGGTCCAAATTCCCTTGGAGAAGCATCGAGGCGTCAAAGCAGGCCAGCCCGGAGGGGTCCGTGCGTCCAGCCGAGCCCATCCGTTGTACTTGCTCCTTCTGGGCAGGGAAAGGGGGAACCTGTCCTGCAGCGCAGCCAACTCAGCGGGGACAGGGCTGTCCTGCCCCAGATCTGTCACCCGGCAGCGATGGGACAGCCAGGGCAAAGGAAAACCCATCTATTCCCACAGCTCCGGCGGCAGAGCTGGCTCCAATGGGCTGCGGTGCCCCTGTGCAGGGGGTTGGTGCCCAGACGGGGCTCTCCACAAGCCACGGACCCGCTGCAGAGCCCCGAGCACACCGCAGCTCCCCGGGAAGCCTCAGCCGAGCACAGGCAGCAGAGCCGCGCTGCTCGAGTCCTCTGAGGCATCGAGCAGCACCGGAGGCAGAGGGAGGAGCACGTCCTGGAGCTCCTCAGCCACGTTTGGAGAGCAAGCCACACGCGGTGCCGGCTGTTTCCATTTTCTCTCCGGTACGGAGCGGATTTGTAGCATCATCCCAGCTTCTTGCAGACTCCTTGGATCAGAACCCCAGATGTGGTGGCAAGGCACGCAGCGCAGCCGCGGAGACCTCGGAGAGGAACCGCTGCCAGGCTCCAGTGCAGGGGGCCTGATGCTGCCCCACAGCTACCTCCAGCATCCCCGCCAGCCACGCAGCTCGTACCGAACCCCACTGGGAAGCGGGGCGCCGAGCATCCCCGATGAGGGCGGCCAGAGGGCAGCCAAGCGAGAGCGACAGTGACAGTGACGACAGCCGCGGCCGCCCCGCTCCTCCCTACTGCCTCCGTGCTGGGGCCAAGCGAGCCCACGCGCCGGCTCCCCCCACACCCTGCCCAGCTCCGACCCCACAGCCTTCACAGGACAGAGATCAGCCCAAGCCATCCGCCCTGCGTGACCCCGCCACCCCCGGTGCTTTCCCAGAGCACAGCCTGGAGCCAGCCCCATGCCACCAGCTCCACGCGCCCCATCCGTCAGCAGCACCCGGCCGAAACCCCAACGAGACGCTCGGCGTGGCACAGCCCGGCCACCCCAAGGCCACCTCCTCGGGGTCAGTCCCCACATCACTGGCAGCCCCGGCTGCCAGGCGCCATCCGGCACAGGCAGCAGTGACATGACCTAGAAAAGCAGAGGGCTGCTCACACACCGTGCTGCCACGAGCCCCCGGCGCCGACCATGCAGGCAGGGTGCACGAGCACCCTCCGCCCCGGCTGGGCTGGGGCTGCAGGGAATCTCCCGGAGCTTCAACAAGTGACCCACATGGACACACGCACACACATGCATGGCGTGGCTCCATCTGTGCCCCCCCCCCCCCCCGTGCTCATGGGTCCCCCGGGAAGGGAAGCAGCTCCCCCTGTTTTCCCCCGGATCCGGCTGCCACCTGCGCGCTGCACGTGCCCGCGCCAGCACACGCTGGGTGCCCACGTGTGCCCTCGCCGCACACCCACGGGCCCCGGGTGCCGCTCGCCCCATGGCACGGGGCCAGGGGCTCCCCACAGCCCTCGGCTGAACAAAGCCTCACACGGGGGGGCTGCACACCCGCCTGCCCCCGGCACGGTGCCAGCACGCCTGCCCATGCCTGCCGATCCACCGGGACCCGTGCCAGGGGTGACGGCGTGGGGCTGGCTCCACCGTGGGGAGGCCCACGGGTGCCAGGCCAGCAGCACGCGTGTGCCCTGCGGGGCTAGTGGGGACGTCTGTTGGGCAACTGGGCACCCACGGCCTTGCCGGACACGATGCCACAGCGCGGTGGTGCCACGAGTGTACCCGTGCCCACCCCCACGCACGCAGCCCCTCTGCCCTGGGGCCGCCCGCGCTGCTCGCAGGGGGGGCACCGCCGGGGACCGGCCCCCCCCGGGCATGCCCGGTGCAAGCGGAGCGCCGCCGCCGCCGCCGCCGCCGCCGCAGCCCCGCGCAACTTCCCGGCAGGGCCGGGGCCGCCCGGGGGATGCCGCTGCCCGCACCGGGCACCGAGCCCCGGGGACCCCCGGTACGGCGGCTGCGCCCCCCACCCCCCC